>NC_133937.1:38865000-39165000 GCF_031877795.1 Strix aluco | reverse complement strand
TCAGAATGTATCAGCCAAAAAAAGGATGAACTTTTTTATAGAATAAATTCAGTGTGCTTGTATAGTCCCACCCTGGTGATGGAAAACCTGATTGCTGAATGTTTTGCTCATGGCTTTAGCATGTGATAAGTGCTCATCCCATGGATTCAGTGGAATAACCTGAGAGGCACTGGCCACATTAGAACATCAAAATTTCCCTCTTGTGACTGGAAAAGGAAACACTCAGGCTGATCAATGACTGGTTGAAGCCACAACAAAGTGAAGTCCCTTCTTTTTTTCAACAGAGCAGCTACTGAGAACCTGGTCACGTATTTCTATCCTAGGAGATAACAGAAAATCTGCTTGTGGTACAGGTAAACAAAATATTCAATATACAGTCCTCAGTCTCATCAACAAACGCTGGGGGAGGAGGAAAGGGGAAGTTGCAGGAAATTTTTTTTTCTGCAATTTTCCCTTTTCCCTACAAGCGCACTGTCAGCGTGCTCCCACGCCGGCTGCCTCCCCCCTGCCCTGGGAAAGCCCAGCTTGGGAAACTGGGGCTCAACTTCTTCAAACCCAGTTAACGCTGCTCCCATCGCTCGGGTGCCCCTGCTCCCTGCCCCCAGAAGGGGGTTCCTGCAACATATTTGCAAGAGATTAAATTAAAAATCCCATCTCCAACTACTTTATTTTTTCATACATGTTGGGAAACATCTCACGAGAAGGAAGAAGGAGAAAAATTTCATGTTTGAAAAAGATGCACAAGCTTGAGAGAGCAGGAAAAAGTAAACCAGATTTTTATCACCAGGTCAGGGTAATTTTAACTATATTCTGAGAGTCCAGCAGGCTCCGGAGAACTGTCTCTTTACAGGCATTTAAAAGAACCAAGAGCTGCACTCAGTGAGCTGGAAAAGCTAATTTAAAGCCTATTAGATGTCCCAAAGCAAGGAAATTGCTTTCTGGGAAGCCCCACCAACTGATGGTGTAACACACTCATTTTGAGCAGGGTGGTGGGAAGAGCAAAGATAAGAGTTCACCCATGTGCTCTGTGGGACTCTGTGTTTCACGTAACAAAAATTTCACGTAACAAAAACAGGGTCTTTTTCTTAGATATTAGCAATTACTAATTGTGGGAAACTCAGAAAGGCAGCAGATAAACTTGAGTTAATGAAGTCTCAGAAAGACTCATGTGGAACTTGAAGCATCGTTAGGTGGAAGACCAGAGTTGATTTTTTTTTTTTCCCCAAGAAATCTTTCTAGCAGCTGCAAAACAACGGGTAGTTCCGATTTTGCTAGGTTGAAGTCAACTGCTTTACACCAAGAAAAAAAAAAACAAACCAAAACAGGATAATTTACTGGTATACTTCCGAGCACAGCATGCCTGGCAGAACCGCTCGCTCCTGCACTGGTAAGGATTATCCCAGAGACCACAGGAGGCACTGCCGGGGTGCTGAGGGCTTCTCCCCATCTCACACACTTTTAAACAGCAAAAAAAAAAAAAAAAAAAAAAAAAAAAAAAAATATATATACACCCTATATGCAGCATACTGCAGTGATGGAGAGAAATGGAACCAAGCTACATTTACAAGCAGCTCTGCAGTCTGCGTCTGAAACATATCCCTTCCTTTCCTATCACATCAGGCATTAGCTACAAAAACCTGCCCTGGGGCATGCATATTTTGTGCTTATGATCTGCTTTTCCAGCTCAAGTCATTAATGTACAATTTAATGCAAGTTAGCTCTTTCATAAAACATATCTTAGCCTTATCAGAAGTAGCACCGGAGCATTTCTGAAAAGAAATCCTATCCTCAATTCTTCTCCCTTCATACTCAAATATACTGCATACCTTTCCTCAAAGGCCACGGAAGAACCACAGTCTGAAAAATAAATGAGACAAAATAATGGGATTGTAACTCATTTCCAGGCTCCAACTGATTTTTGCACCTATTTCACTGTCTTAATTATTTGGCTGTATTAACAGCAGTAAGTTATGTAAAGATTTAAAAAAAAAAAAAAAATTGCTGGAGAGCAGAGAGCCAAGTCTAATTATCAACAAAATTGATGTTAACTACACTTAGGTCAATACTATTCTGCAAAAAAGTGCTTCAAAACAAAACCAAAACCCAACAACATAAGAAAATCAAGACACACTGGCTTCCAAGAGACCTTTTGTTCACAGGTCAAGTAGATCAACTACAAAGGAAAGTGTGGGAGAAAAGCAAATTAAGTCATAAACATCCTATAAAATGAGCCTCCTCCGTGTCTGAACAGCAGCTTTCCGGGTGTCACCAAAACCATCAAGGAAGCTTTAAAACTTCATGGAAAAAGCCAAACTCAATCACCTTCCTGCATCTCCTGGCTGCTCAGTCATCACCTTCTCTGACAAGGTCAGCAAAAGAAAATGCAGATGTACCATGACAGACTAATGCAGGAGTTTTCCTGCTAACAACTGATTTAAAAGTGAAGCACATGCTGTCACTGGTGGGCAACTCTTAGGAAAACAGCAGTGTTGAAGGAAAGAGAAAAATCTTTCAACAAAGCTACACAAAATCCCGAGATATACCTCAAAATTTCTTTTATGTAAAACACTTTAATATTTTCATTTATTGCCACCCTAGAAATTGTTTTTCCCTCTCACACACACAGGCACAAAGCTCTGATTCTTTCAGGGAACCAATTAAAGGCATTAACTAAAAATAAAAAGCAAATCAGATCAGCCTAAGTTGCTTCTCTAAAAATATATATATATATTTCACAGCATGTTAATTAATAGAACAGAACCAATATTTTGATATCATGATTAAGATCAGTCCATTACCAGCATTTTTCTCGACAGCAGATCAATGCAACTGCAATTCTGGCAATTTGCTCACTAAATGACTTTCCAAGATGCATTCCTGAGATAAGGCAATGCCTTCTTTAACGTGCTTTTGAGCCAGTGAAAGATGAACCCTCAGGGAGTATTTTCGAAACAATGGCCAACTAGATTCTTCAGTAATAAAGCAAAACCTTTGCTTCACCTGTATTGACAAAAAAATGTGAAGTGAGGTGGAATGGCAAGACACTGGGTTTTTTTTTCTCCTTATTTCACAAACACTGATCACCAAGAATAAGATTGGGATGGAGGACACTTCCTAAACATCATTTTTGGAAAATGTAAAACTGAGGTTCTTGACGTCATTGTATTTTAACCAGAGGACACAGCTGAAGACCTGCTAGCAGGTGAATCACTTTTTCTGCCCTTTACTCTTCCTGCTCTACTTACTGGTTTTCACAACAGTGTTTCATGAGGAGCTGCACTGGCGCCTGGACGATATAAATAAAAGAAATGCCATTCTTCAGGGATCTGGAAAAAGGATAAAGAGGGAGGTGATGAAATCTGCAGGTTTAAAATTATTCAGTCTGGACAAAGTTCACATTTCCTGATCAGATTTTGGGGAAGGTTATCACACCACTCAATCATGACCAATGCAAACTGGTAAAATAGGGGAAAATGTTGACTATACACACAACGGGTTGTCTCTAAACTCACTAGATCTTGAGAAGATGTTGCTGGCTCTGAAAAGCCCCCTGGTTTTCTACCCATCCTTGAGGACTAACCCACTACGCCAGGGGGCACTGATGGCTCATGGCACTGCCTGAAACCCAAACAATCTGCAAAGTTACCTGCACAGGCAGGGGTGGAAGCCAGGAGGCCCCCAGGCAGGTTGCTGCCACGTGCTCTCTAGAGCAGAGTGATTTTCGACCAAAATGCAGAGGTTTTGGCGCTCAGTTGAACCACGTACTGCACCCACGGGAGCTGGCTGTAGTGGCTGAGAGCTACGGCTGTAGCCCACTGTGTCCTTCTGCCTCCCAGCACTGGTAACGAAGTACTTCTCTAAATATTGCCCAAAAGAGGCCACAGGAGATCTTCTAGTGATTCATTCATTATCAGCCTTTCTAGAACAGCATGATTCCCCCAGCAGAATACAATTCAAAACTAATCTGCATACCTTTCTGTGCAGCTTCTCAACCTTTTCCTTCTATGAAGATCTAAATCTAAACACATTTTCTGTTGACACTTTTGATACCTGCAGAGCTTACTCCTTTGGAGGGGAACCCTTCCCTTCTTCATCAAAAAGATCTGAAGAAACTCATTAAAGATCCAAGACTTTTACCCCTTGATGACTTTTAATTAGTGCATGCTCACCCACACAGGCAAAATGCATCACGAAAAACACAAAAGTAGACGTATTGTAAGACGTAACTGTACCAACTTGATAAAAACTGACTTATTTTTCAACACTAAAAATTCAAAACAGAGTAGAACTGTGTATTACCTTTCATATATGTATAGCTATAATACATATATGTATAGCTATGATATATATGCATACATACATGTATCACAGCTACCACACAAGGCTATATAAATATATATTTTACTTCCTTTACAAACTGTGTCTGGTGTTACTCGTCCTGGTTTAATGGGCTAGAAACAGCACTATTTTTGATATAAATACGGGGATGGTGCAAAAAGATAAGCTCTTTGCAGAGGATGGGTGGTGGTGAGTGACCAGTATTGAAACATGGTACCTTCTGATGACTGAATCACAGAATCATTCAGGTTGGAAAAGACCCTTGGGATCATCGAGTCCAACCATCAGCCCTACTGTACAAAGTTCTCCCCTACACCACATCCCCCAACATCTCATCTAAATGACCCTGAAACACATCCAGGGATGGTGACTCCACCCCCTCCCTGGGCAGCCTATTCCACTGTCCGACCACTCTTTCTGAGAAAATTTTTTTCCTAATGTCCAGTCTAAGCCTCCCCTGTTGGGAGTTTAAACCCTGAAACATGGGTTCACCTCTCAGTTTCTTTAAAACCGTTAACTACGGTCTGTAACGCTGCTTTGAGTTCACTAAGTACACCAGACTTACATTACAACCCTCTCCACATTTAAGCTGAGCTCTCACTTTGCCCTGTAGTCTGTTAGAAGCATTAATAATTTAAGCATTACATAAATGTCAAATTTTACTCTCCTCTGAATCAACAGAATTGTTTCCGATTTCTAGTATTATACCAGCTAACAGCACGGCTCAAAATAAAAGCATAACAGTACACCTACTTCATGAAAATTTATTTATAATATAATTCAATTAACAACTGTAACCAGAGGATGTTTTAAAGCAGTGCAGTCCCTCAGAACAGCACAAACACCCGCTGTGATAAGCTACGCTATCCTGTCAATACAGCCTCTGAACAGAAATGTTAAACATTTTTCTTAGACTAATCATAAGTATTAATAATAATATTAATAATAATGATTAATAATAATAAAAATTAAGCAGATTGATGATAAGAAGTGTGAGGATCTCCAGCGTTTTGGAATCCTGCTGTATATACCCGAGTGTAGCTGGAGATGCACACAGATGTGAACTCCCTTTCGTAAGTAATTTTTTCTTACTTCCCAGTTAACAGTAGCCAGTCACTTAACAGCACTTACAGCTTATGGCAACGATTTCAGGTGGGCATCAATGCTGAAGGAGATAGAATAACTTAAGCCAAGAAGGACCTTTAGGGTCAATCTGCCCAACCTCCTGCTGACAGCAGAGCTGAGCTCCAGGCTGCTGGGATGTGTGCTCATGCTGGGGGGGCTCCGAGGAAGGGATGCTGCAGCCCCCCTGTGCTCCTGCTCCAGGGCTGCACACCACCTTCATGAAGAATTTTTGTTTTTTCCCCCCATAGAACCAGTTGCTTGTGCCCAGTGCCTCCTCCCCTTGCGCTCTGCACCTCGGCGTAGAGCTTGGCTCAGCCTTCTCCATCCCCTTCCTCCAAGGATACTTCAGTTCAGTCCCCACCCTGCAAGGCCTCTCCTCTGGGCTTCACATCCTCATGCCCTTGCACTTGGCTTTGCCCAAGGCCAGGAGGCTTTTTGATGTCCCTCTGCAGAGCAGCCCCGCCCTCCAGCACAGCAACCCCTCCTCCCAAACCGGGGCCATCTGCCAACCCGCTGAGCACGCACTTCATCCCCTCACCCAGGTCACTGGCAGAGATGTTGCATATGAACACATGGCTGAACAGTCTCCAGTGGAAAATGATGTATAAAGACCTTTGCTCTCATGTTTGTTCAGATTAAATAAGGAACAGCTGCTGGGCAAACCTGACTTCAGAGTTTGCTCCCTGGTAAAGCGCAGTAGCAGTCACTTCATTTTGATCCCATGTGTCTCCAATGACAAGACTATGGTACCACACAGAAGTCCTGAGTGATCTCCTGGAAGGACAAGAACACACAGAACATGCCAAGTTTCACTACCTTAGACAAGCTTCCACAGATGTGAACTTATTTGGTAGTTGTCTTCATGACAAAATAAATAATTTTTTTAAAGCGTCTTGGCCAATGTAAACAGGAAAAATCCACTGTGTTCAGAGGTCAGGCTTTGCATGCCTTCTATGTTTTTGATGTGCAAAGGATGTTTGTTAGGATGTTTTAGATGTATACAGAATGCAAAATCAGGACAATGTTAACTAACATCCAACTCTTGTACCACACCTTAAAAAAAAACAACCCACAACAAAAATTGCTTCTTGATGAATATAAAACACTTTAAAACCTGAAGTTATTTCAGCAGACTTCAATGGCTGATGTTTTTCCCATTTGCCACAAGCACTCAAGAGGCAAAATCCCAAACGTCACTACACCTCAATGCAGCAGAAATACAAACAGCTCAACTCAGATGTTCACTGAGGGGTGTGCGACCGCATTTATTTCCAACATGCTGGTTACTCACTTGCATTAATGCATGCATTAAAAGGGCTCCACACCACTGCCACCCCTCCCAAAAAAAGACATATGCTTGACACGAGTTTAAATGTGCCTCCCCAAGGCTTCTTTTAAGCACTCTTCTCCACCTGAAATTAATTAATTGCATCTACTGAAGAGGCTGCAAATCCTGAAAGAAACATGCCAAGTGATTTTAAAATTGATGGTAGGAAAGCTGAAGTTGGCAAGGAGCTGTGGAGACCTGGTCCAATCTTCTGTGGAAAGCTGGGCCTTAGATTAGGTTTTCCAGAGACTGTCAGAGTTATGAGTATTTCCTAAATTTATTTTAGAACAGTAATTATGAAAATGACTTTTACCCTGCACTCATTAAGGAACTTCCTTTCATGCACGTATGAGATGACAACAACTTTGCAGCATTCGCTGCATATCCAGCTTTAGATAAACTCACAGATGAACACCTGATCAGAAATCCTGAACAAAGAGGTGAAGTTGCACCAGACCAGAGCCGGCCAAAACCCTCAGCAGTTACAGGGGTTACCTCTGCATACCTTGCCCTCGCCTTCAAAATACAATGGCACTGCCTGAAGAGCAGTGAATGCTGCTTTGTGGGAAGCCTTTAAGGCTGTTCATTAAACCTGTAGAATTTACAGGCACTTCTCTACACCCTTTCGTCCTGAAGTAGCACATCAGGACAGCAGGATACATCTCTTCAACTGGATTTCCAACATGATGGTCCTTTATTGGATGCCGACACCCTCCCACGGGCAGCGAAACGCAGCGTAAATGCCATTTCTCTGGGGATCATAATTCACACCGATGCCACATGGTGGTAGTACTACTAAAGGGATGGAGAGCAGTGAGCTCTCACAAAGCATGTGGGGTCACACTCAGCTGCAAATTGCGGTATTTGATGTTCCTCTAGGAAGCCCATTTCATCTGACCTCCCCAGAGTCAAAATAAGATGACACCGTCCTCATTTCAAAGAGAATAACCATTTGCACTGGAGTTTTACATAACTCCATTCAGTCATTTTTCTAACATCTGTGCCTAAATGAAACAACGGAGCACAGTAGATGCAACACAGATGGCTCACAAAGTCATTTAAAGTACACAACTGCTACGGTTTTCATCACAAATGCATAAACTGGCCCTTCATAAAGCTGTATGCAGAGAGCTGCTGCAAAGTCCATTGTCCTAATGGCCTCCAATTTCACAAGAAATGACCCTGCAGCAGCATGTTTCTTGGTCTCAAATGAACACAATCCCAAACCAGTCATTTCTGATACCTATTTACAGAGTAACAGAACACAGTTGTTTCATAAGATGGTTATAACCATCTTTCTAATTCAGTCAAACATCTTATTCAAGGTAAGAGTCAATTAAAACCAAGAAAAAAATAAATGAAAGGCCTTTTCAGCTTTACCATGCAACTGTATTTTTAAAATACAGTTTTCCTACTGCCTAACGTGTTTCCAGAAAGCAGAAATTCATGATTCTCAGGCCAAAGTTTGCAAGCAACTTCTTACTGGAAACAAGCCACTCCAGGTCTGAAGAAAGACTCAACCACCAGAAATCTGCTGCCACTGTAAACCACAGAGGCCAGAAGAGGACACAGCAGGGAGAAGGCGGCATATCTGCCCTGAGGAGACACTTTACCTCACAATGTGTTTCACTAATGCTTCGCCAAATACCAGCCTTCACGTGTTCAGTCACTTTTATTTATCGGTTCTACCAGAAAATAATATTGAGACTTTATGGTTTTGACTGTAGAGCAAGAGATGGGGAACAGGTTTGGGACATAATGGTGGAAGAAAAACAAATGAAAAAAAACCAATAAGCCTCAAACTGAATTCAGTAAACTCAAAAATTCACGTTTAGGAAAAGAAATCCTGCAAGTAGAAGTTGTCTGTTCACTGGGAACACTCAGTTCTTGCTACTCAACCACAGCCTCCACCAGCACCACCTCTACCCTACCTGGATAGCTTTGGCAGATGACTGCCAACAGCTACGGAATTGAAACGCATCATTTTTTTTAAAATTGTATATTACATATCCACGCAAAGATCCCAACCTTTCCATAATTAACCCCCTGAAAATCCCATCCTTGGTCAAATTTCTGAGCACAGCCATCTCCCCTCCTCCCAGATCCTCAGCAAGTTCTGTGAACTCCTCATGAATAACTCCTCCGTAGAAACGAACACTGCTGTATTCATTTCGAAAACAAAAACGGTATTATAAGAAAATATGCTGCTCACAATTCTAGTGTAATATCTTCAAACAACAGTGTAATGTCAAAAATGGCATTTTGCTTACCCAAACTTGAACAGTGAAATTTCTGGCTCTCTATAAACAAGCAAAAGTATCAGGTTTTCCTTGACAGTAGAAGACCCATTTTTTTCAAGATACAAGTTTATTATGAAATAAGTATGTCTAAATTGTTTTAAGGACTTTATTCTGTCTCTCCATTTTAATTACCACATATTAAAAACTCATGGTACAGTTACCAAATTTGTACAACTGCCTACGGCGTGCAAAAGCACACAGAGAACTTCTGCCTCCAGCAGACTGTGGGTCGTTACAAAATGTCCCAACGCTAATGCAGAGCTGTCTAAACTAATGAGCATGAAAAAAAAAAATAAATGTTAGCATCTCTGCCACTATAGCTTATGCTTCTTCCAAAACCAAAAGAACCAACATAAAAGCAACTTTTCCAGTCTCTGGAAAAATTCAGCATTTGTGCATCCCTGCTCCTGCCAGCCTCCTGCTCTCTGCTGCTCCTCTCTCCCAACACCAGCTCCATCATCTTACCTGGGCCATCAAATTCCTACCCAAGACTTCGCTATCCATACGACTCCTTGGACTTCTTCAGGTTTCTGTGCTGATCATCAAGTTTAATTCCACAGCAAATAACCAAAAAGAACGAAACCACCACAGAAGTAATTTAAAATATGGGTATTTCCCAGCTGATGACCCTATTTCTTCTATTCTTTAGTATCATAGAATAGCAGGTTGGAAGGGCCCTCAAGGAGCATCTGGCCCAGCCTTTCTTGGCAAAAGCACGGCCTAGATAAGCTGGCTCAGCACCCTGTCCAGCTTAATCTTAAGAAGTGTCCAATGTTGGGGAACCCACCACTTCCCTGGGGGGATTATTCCAGTGGCTGATTGTTCTCATTGTGAAAAATTTTCCTCGTATCCGGTCAGAATGTCTGTACCCACTACCCCTCATCTTTTCCATGGGACGCCTTGTAAAAAGGGAGTCTCCATCTGCTTTGTAGCCACCCTTTAAATACTGGAACATGGAGAGAAGGTCTCCCCTTAGTAATTCTTGTCAAGTACACAAGTAAAATATAGTGCAGTACAGTCATCTTTAGGAAAGGCTTTTCTTCATTTCTGAATATTTACATTGTATTAAGACCAGCTATTTAAAAGAAAATTAGCATAAACTAACTACACATATGAGCTATGTAACAGTTTCCATTTTAATACACCATTTTTATAGCATTTTGTTTTGGAATTTTCTGCAATAGGTGCATTTCCTTTTGTTACAAAATAAAGGTATTTACATGATTTCTTCCTCCAGCTTAATGAGGTTGCAAAAATAAAGCCTTGGCTACTCAAATATATTATTCAGATAAGATATTTATGGAAGGTCAATGTTTACACTTTGGACTGCAATCTCATTGAGATCAAACATGTACAGTGCTTTAAAAGTTCCACTGTAATGGGGAATTGAGGTTCTAAAAATGCTAATAGAAAAAAGGAGGGTAAAACTCTTTCATACTTCAACGTGAAACCTCATCATCACATGAATATGGATTTTGCATTTCATATATATAATCACAAGTTTGTAAGGTGCCTTGGGACCTTTGAAGAAGGCACAGAATAAATGAAAATCATTTTAATTAAAAGCAAATTAAAGGGCTTCCTAATCCAGGCAGTAGTGGCAAATCCATGGAGACTTTTTAGAATATGGATCCTTGAAATTACATTGCTTATAACCCTTCCTAATTCCAGCATCCCTCCCCCCGAAGGAGGCTCTGAATCTGCACGAGATCAGGTTTATTATGAAAATTCTGCTCTAGTTTCTAAAAAAAGATTTTGCTCTAGTTTCTGAGTGGCCAGAAGCACGAGCAAATAAAAACAAAGAAATGAGAAAGGGAATGTTTTTCCTCACTGCAGGGAAAAAAAAGATAAGATTCTATTTTATGCTTTTAAGAAGTCATTTCAACACTGATTAAGAAAGTTGGAGTTCTCCTCCTTGACAGGAGGCTTTTGAAATACAGCTCAAAAATAAACTAAGCAACCACATACTAAAATGTTGTCACAGAAAGGGCTTCATATTAGAAAACTCACAAGGTAAAAGAATGTGTAGAAGTAAAATAGGCATTATAACTGTAATCTTTTTCATTAGTGTTCTCACAGCAGGAGGACGTTCTTGGTGAAGTCTCACAGGTCTCCTACTGTCTGCCCCTAGTTCACCATTGCCTATACCAATAAATAAAAGAATGAATTTACAAATATTACTAAAAATAAGCAGGAAACTAAAACTAGTAACATTATGTTCATTTTTGTCTAAAAGGCATTTTTACATGTATTTATCTCATTAAGTGATTGAATTCCTCCATTAAGAGGAAAAAAAAACCCCAAATCACAACCTTGAGGGAAAAAATCCAAACAACTGAACAAGAGGAACAAAAAAAGAAAAATGGGCAAAACGCCTGGAGAAACGCTGCTTTGATTTTGACACATGGGAATAAATGGAAAAAAATATTCAGCTAACCCTTTTTTTTTTTTTTTTTAATCAAAACATCTTCCATCTCGTGTGCAAATTTCAGCAGCTGAGAAAGCATCCTACTCAATCTCCCCAAAGTGGTGTCAGCATGTTTTATGTAAATACTAGTTAACAAGGGATGTGTGTTTGCAGCAAACATTTTAGGGTTCTGCTTTGGAAGCTCTGGATTTACCCTCTGTGTCAGAGGAGAAACTGTAATTCTGAAGAAGATAATATGAAATATTATCTCTATAAGGACATAGGAGATTTTTTTTTTTCCTTTTTTAAATAGTCCAGATGTATTTGTTATTGAAGAGTTTTAAACAGTTATTTAACAAATTACCAGAAGCAAAACTTGATGACTAAGCTCTGCATCAATATGTGGCAATATAGGTCTTGAAAACAACCTTATTTTGCAACATCCGGAAATAACGTTAGGGTTTGATAACACGCTCATTCTGAAAGGATTACCGAGAGCAAGGCAATTTCCCCCTGGGACAATCAGAGAAGTGTCACAGGAAGTGCAAACCTGACAAGCTAAGTGGTACAAGAGTGTGCTCTCAAACAGGGATATCCAGGGGAAGCAACGAATTTAAGTCAGAATCTCAGGTTATTGGGCAATGACAGTTCCCTCTACCCTAAGGGCAGTCCTGGCTACAGCACCTACTGCCACAGCCCGAGGAAAGGGCAGCTCCATCAGCCATCCGTGCTTTTACAGAAACATGGCTCTCCGTGTTGCATTTCATATTGATTTAGTAATAATCAGTTTATTATTCTTCCTGTTCAATCTTTCTACTTTTCTCTTTGTGTGGCATCTTTAAGACACGACCACCAGTTGCGACGTAGCCATCTAAAACACCATATAACCATGGGGGACCTTCTTTTCAACATTACGCTGAAAGGAAGCACAGCTCACAGCACTGCAAAAACAAAGAGTGCAGCACGTGCATGAATACAAACAGCAATAAAAACAATGTCCAAGATCAGAGGTTCCTTTTTCTTCCCCTTTGTCTCTTCTCTCCTCCCTCCGTAGCGGAGAACCTCAGTCGCTCCACACCACACCATCCCTGGTCTCTTGGCATAACTGTTTGCTGTAAGCCAGCCTGAGAAACTATCTGGGTTAAAAGAAATAGATAAAATATAAATAAATAAAAGAGCCCTGCAGAAGGAAACATTTCCCTGATCTGATTTACAGCCCACAAATAATAACATTATACATCTTCAGTGAGTGGCAGCTCAGGGGCATGAATAAGTAACTGAGGACAGGCAGAAACCTATTAACAATTTTTGCTGGAAGAAGACATTCATATAACCAGAAGAGCCTTCATTCAAATCGACAAAACAAGAACACTGTTAGCTCATTTACTTCAGCCTTTGTCTGTCGTCTCTGTTTAGTTTGTAACTTTTCCTGTCCAAAAATCTCCTTCACATAATGGCTCCCTGTGGGCAAAAGGGAAGATAAACAGACCAGAAAGACCGACTGCGCCGAGCAGAGCAGCTCCTCTGCGGAGCCAGGGAAACGCAGGCTCTGCTTGCAGGTCCTGCGGTCATCTCCGTCTGGTGCTCAAGTAAATCGTGAGCCATTTGCACAGATTTCGGAATAGTTTTTTCCAGTGTAATGCAAACAGAATATTAATCCCTCTCCCATCCTGGAGACCGGCGCTGCCAGGTCAGGTCTGCTGCAGTGGACACTCGTCTGCAGCGTGGGAGCAGCATCCACACCACCAGATCACCGGTAAGAGTTAACAAGTTATTTCCTTCAGTTTCCTCTTCCACAGCCCATATAATGCAACTCTACTTCACGAACATGATAGATTGCATTAAATATTATTTAAAGAAAATATTTTTCCATCAACTAGAGTGCCTAGAAAACCTGTTCCGAATGAGATGACACAACTCAGTGGATGGCAATTTCTATTTTTATTCTCCTCAGAATTTTATCAGCTTGAGAGAAAGGCAACTTCCAGATAAGTACAAACAATCTCCTGTTTCTGAGGCATTAAGTTTTATCACAATGGGATTCTCACAATCACATACCTCAACAGCAGGAAACATTTAAATATCACCTTCATCATCTTCATTCTAGCACTGCCTTGCCTTAACCATTCCACGATCAATCTGTAAGATTCAAGGAACTATTCTGTCATTTAATGTTGCAGTACAGGAGATGTAACCTCCTCCTCTTAGGAGTGCCAATTTTCATTATAAATGTGCTTTGATGCCAAGTTAACCTATAGCCTTTTCTTCTGTTTAAGAACAAACGTGATGAGAATAAACTGTTTCTCTGCCTTAGCGCAGAAGAAAGGTCCAACTTCACAGATTGAGCTGACTGGAGAGGACTCTTCCTTGGAGACCTGTACATGCACAGGAAGGAGGCCAGCATCCTCCAGAGACTCAGAGTGATGCTTTAAAGAGCAGAAATTGGTTCCAAGTTTGTTTTCTGTAACACTGAGGGGATAAATAAAAGTTACCGCCCTCAGAGAGCATTTCATGTTTTCATTTATACAAAATTTCCTTCATTTGAATATACTGGATACATCCTACAGGGGCTTGGACACTGCTATCCTAAGACCTTCCTGTAGAAACTTAGAACCACTGTTTGCCTAATGTGCGAGATGAAAACTCATACTTGTATCAGTTTTTGCTTATTTCAGCTATTCTTCCCTACAATTATCCAAAAAGAAATGGTGAACTTCGTTCTTCCTTAAGTCATTATTACTACTGGCTCCAGGAGCACGTCAGATGTTCATGTTTGAAGGTTGGATAAACAACCCGAAATCCAGTTGCAAAACAAAAACTACTGGTGGGAGAGTGAAATAAAAACAGATGAATCTCCTTTTAAAAATACAGGATTTCATATGGACTCTCACTATTTTACAAAAACACGATGAGGGAGGAGTTCTACAACTCCAAGCTGAAAACACATAATGAACACCGATATATTTTCTGAGATGTCCAGGAGCTGTTCAAGGCTGAGGATGATGACCAGTACAGTGACTCCTGCCACCTCCAGAGTCCCATAACTTCCAATGCATGTATTACACACGTTTTTTTCAGAGTGAAGTCCACATGTTAAAGTCAAGGGGTAGACTTGACTCTCTATGGGCTCTTCTGCTGCCCCAGTCCCTTCCACTCCTTAAATAATGGAGAGTTATGCCCAGCTTTTGGCACAGACTATTTTTCCATGAAGAAAACACCCTCTTCGACTTGATTGCCTTTAAAAGGCTCAAATAACAGTGCCTGTCTTTCAGATGAACCTTTCCCTCCAATACTGGTGGTTGGATAGCCCTACACAGATGAATTCAACTGTAAACACCATAGAGCTAGAAATCAATCAGCTTAGAAAGGCCTTTTCTGCTCGTGTGCTCTTCTCTCCCTCTTGCTCTGAGGTTGAAGCTACAGAAGGGACAGACATGGTGACGGGACCTGGCAGGCAGGTCCACAAACCAGCAACAAAAGATGTGAATCGCTCAAGAGACTGATGGGCCACACCAAGAATGCCGTCCACACTCCAGGGATGTGGAAAAAAATCAACACACAGTCTCCTGGGTCATGCATATTCCTCTCTTACATCTCCATGTGGAGTGTAAAGTGCCCCTACTGCAACCACAGCTCCCAGGGAGATCTGTTTCAGGAGGACAGAAACCCAAAGGGTCTAGTTTTAAAGACCTCTGACTGTTCTCATCCTTCAACCTAAAATTCAGGGCCCTCAGGAAGCCAAGGCCTCAGAGCTAGGACTGGTTTAGCAGCTTCCCAGTAGGTAAACCACAGCTGGGTGAGGGAGGGGAACCGAAGAGAAGAACCACATCCCAGCCCAAAGCCTTCAGAAGTGAAATGATGGCACAAACGCTGGAAGATGGGGACTATTAGCAAGTCGTCATAAGCTCCCCTAATTATTGCAAATTTTTTAAAAATATTTTTGAGACAATATGAAGGACGTCCCAGTCACTTTTACTGATGGCAGCAAACATATTGGTGCATCTAAGGAAGGATTTTTCTCTCTTCATGCCTCCTGTGTTTACTGTAAGGAGCAGCATCTTTCTGTAGCTCCTCTTCTCCAAAACCTACATTTGCCAATGAGATTTCTTCAGTCACGTGGCAAATTCTGTACATAATCATGAAAAAGAATTTTGACAGCAGCTCTTACCTCTTCTTTTAATGGCCATTTCTTATCTGTCCAAGCTGTCCTTGTCCCTCTAACAGACATGAATGACAGAAATATCATTTTGTTACCAGGAATGATCACTTTATGCCTCAGTCAAAAATATAAGAAAGCTGCTGCACAAGCCACCCCCACCAGGTCAGCATCAGAGACACTCTCAAGAGTACATAGCCTAAGCCTCGGAAGGAAGCAGCACAGAATGCCACAACATTAACCCAGATATCTATCCCTGTTAGTGTCTTAATACCATGCAATAATGTACTCTATATCTTCACAATACCATGCATTATTTCACAATATCAGTAAACTTTTTATTTCAAGGCGAGCAGAAGTATTGCTGAAACAGAGTCTGCACAGACTAAGTTGGCTCCTGGCTGGTCCTCGTGGGTTACCAGGAACTGAGGTTAACTCAGCGAGAATACGCAATAAATTTGTTCCATTTGTTATGCAGAAACATTGTAAAAGGAAAATGAAAACCAGATTTATTTTTTTTTTAAATGCTAACAGTAAACATGTTACTGAAGACATAAATGGAGAGAAGGTATCCCCCAAGAGATGAGCCAAAATGAAGTGTAACATCGCCCAGACACAGCCCACCCACGCGCAGTAACAACTGCTCAGCATTCCCAGCAAGAAAGTTGTTCCTTCTCTTGTAAAAATAACCCTAGAAAACGCCCCAAATCTGCTAAATTAAACCCAGACAGCATCAAACTGGACCGTTGTGCTGAAGCGCCGTTCAAGTGCTTCCCTTCAGGCTGGAGCAAGGGATCCCTGCCTGCCCTGGGCCATTCAGTTAACATGAAACAACATTTTAAAATAAAGTTTTAAAAGACATCTACGGAATAATGCCTGCTAATAGTATTCAAGGCTGGGAGGAGAAATAGTTTGGATTTGGATCTCTGGACCACAAGGCCATGACATAATTTTAGCCCTCTCTAGGATCCAACATTATAAAGGTTCCTTGTTCATTCAGATGGTATTTTAAAGACTTGATCCTACCTGGCTGAAAGCTCATGGACGGACGGACACTCAAGACAGTCTCAAACAACATCCATCATCTAACCCTATACTCAATGCTTCCTCTTGTGATGCTATTTATCTGCATAATTTATTTCCCTTTTTTACTTTCTGCTTTACCATCTGGCAGGACATCGACACCACATTAGCTGGTTTCATTTGTGTTGAGAATTATTTTTTACTGAACTTCTCAGACACAGTGGTGCACCACCAGCAGATAAGCTGGTCTAGCATTAAGAAAATAACCTGCATCTTAAGTTAAAAAAAATAAATAAATAAAAAATGGGGGGAAGCAGAGACATTTCCAAAATAAGGAAAGCTAGCTATCCACTTGGAATTTTTTTATATTGCTCAGGATATCAGGTCAGAAATATTAAAGGCTATTTCAAAATAAAATGCAGTCGCAGAGTCCCAGAGGCCCAATAACAATATCCTTTCCCCATTGTCCTGATTTTGTTTGCTTGGAAACAAAGCACACAAATGATTCTAGCGTTCCAGCAACTTTATAAACAGGCAATGCCTTGTTTGCCCATTCTTCCTACAG
The DNA here is from genome assembly GCF_031877795.1 of Strix aluco. Classification (NCBI taxonomy): domain Eukaryota; kingdom Metazoa; phylum Chordata; class Aves; order Strigiformes; family Strigidae; genus Strix; species Strix aluco. The sequence continues at coordinate 39,147,759 of NC_133937.1, read as the reverse complement.
ACAGAGATGACAGCATAGACATATTCAATACCTGCTTGCATGCCTTGGGAAAAAAAAAATAAAACGAACAGCTGCCAGACAATCCAGAAGCAATGTGGGCTACAGGGATTCGGGATGGAGCAACCTCCTATTTTGAGGCTCAGCCACACTAGGGAATTGCTGCCATAAACATCATCCTTGCTCAATTATTTAACTGGCATAATTAAAATGGACCAAAAATAGACCCCAAACCAAAGAAACACAACAACTTTGTTGTCTCAACAATCCCGAAATTAATTTTACTGCAACAATTACCAATTTCCCCCACTTAGTACCTTGGTACAGCTTGAATTTGATTATGTATTTACCACGACCTAGGTATGAAGCTATTTTAAGGATACACTATTTCACAAATTCATGTTACCAAACAGCATGTGTTGCAATTAAACAAGAAGAGTTTCAGTATTTAAAGACTCTGATCAAAGAGCAGGCATGTGATGCAATTGTTTATGTTTCCAGGGAGACCTAAAAAGCTAGAAAACAATAAAGACCTAAAAAGCTAGAAAACACCTGTTGGTTTTAAGAGGTTCCCATGGGAGTTCTTAAACATGGAGTCAGAAATCACACAAATGCCTCTGCGGTTTCTGAGTTTTGTTTCCTTTTGGCCCCAAAAACTAACAGAATCTGTTTAATACTTTTGAAAATTTATAAGCTACTGTTCAGCTGCTGCAAACCCCTAAGCAGCAAATTCTGACATGCCACCAATTCCCAGCAAATGCAGTACTACTTCTGATGTTTACATGCTGTATCATTTCTAACTGTTGATTTTAGATGCTGAAACCACCCAAAAAAGTTCCCTTTGCCTTCTACCTGAGATCACAACAGTATTTTGAAACTGCACTTATGTTCCATAGATACAATTCATCAATAGTGTTAAAAAAAAAAATAGATCAATACTACAACGAATCTTTCCAGAAAGCAGTATGCCCTTCTGACCTAATAAGATATGAAAAAAATAAATAAAAAGCCTCACTTGTGAGAAAGATAAGCATATATAAAACACAGCCATAAGCCCCAGATACTAAAGAGCTGATACCACCTGCCTTTGGCTCAGGGAAGTGGAGAGACTTCCCTACGCTCCGGCCTTGCCGTTGACAGGATGCAACAAATCGGTGCTGAACACGGTCATTTTTCCCCTCAAGCTTTGTTGCTTCTGTCCCAGAGGAAAATTCTAGTTTCTATGCAGAGATAAAGATTGCTGTCAGCCAGCCCCTTGGATCAGACACTGTGAATAGCTTCAGTGTTTGGCACCGTGTGACGAGCGAGCTCCAGAGCCCATCGTGTTGCCCAACACAATGGGTGTTTGTGGTTCCTCAAGGCTGGGTTGAGCAGCAGCCTACTAGACATCAACAGATGTGCTTGTATCACCTCCGGTGAAAAATACTCAAAAGAAATGCAGTATTTTCTTAAAAATTTCAGGGTTTTTGTTTCATCCTTGCGTTTTGAAGCAACTTTCAGTAAGCACCAAAGCTACAGAGTGTCTCAAAATGAAAAGCAATCAGGAAATGTGCTTACCTAAGGGAAAGCTGCAGCACGGCCAGATTTGATTCATTCAAAAATGAGGGCAGATCTTGTTATAAAAAAATCATTTTTACGACAAAATCTTTAATGCACATGAGGATACATTTGCAAGGTGTTCTTTGGCTTCAGGTTGTTATTCAAAGCAGAAACAGGAAAGCCCATCACCCTTACTAGCTGCAACTTCTGCCCTGTAGCCGGTTATACCAAGGAGGTGATGACCACCAGAGCCAGGAACTCGCAAGCCCACTTCCACCTTCCAGACCCTGCCCCTTCAGGGGGTTTCTCATACCCTCACCCACCTGCCACTCGACCCAGGCATCACCACAGCCCTCTCCTGAATTCATGATTATCTGTTCTCTTCATCTTGCCTTTCCCCAAACAGCTTGACATAAGCCACCTCCATCCCTGGAAACTAAACATCAACAGGCTGAAGTTTCACTTCAAATCTTAAAAAAAATAAAATAAAATAAAAAAAATCACACCTTGTTTTATTCCCATTCAAACTATCCATGAATTTTGTCTACCAATCAGGTTATCATTGTTATTCGTATACAAGAAATAAACTAAAATATTTTTATTGTATTTACCTTGTTCTGTTGGCTTTGGTAAGTTTCTTTTAGCTGCAAGAATCAATCTCTATATATGAATAGACACAAATAGATCTATAAAATGTACATTGCCCAACACTGGAACTCGACCAGTTAATCTCTCCGTGCTCCCTTCCCTCATCAGAGGGCGGGACAAGGTAGGACAAGTGTCTCGGGGCCAGAAGTGCCCTCAGTACAGGGCAGAAGCCCACAGGTTGTCTGAATTATCACTGCAGAAGATTCTCTCTAGCAACTAAAGGCAGAGCTTAAGTAAACCAGCCTGCCAGTTTAGGGGTACAGTGCTGGGGAGTGCACATACCCAAGTTTATAAACCGGGAAATACAAGTTTTCAAATTTACAGTAATATTAAGATAGCAACGTATCTAGGTTCCTAGAGGTTTTAATTATGAGACACTCACAAAAAATTTGCCTTTGAAAACACAATACATTAATCTTGGAAAAAATACAGTATTAATACGCTTCTCAACTTTGAATGTCCTGTTTAACAGCAGCATGCCTCATGTACAGATACAACAGTTTGAAAATTTACCCAACCACCAACTTTCCATTCTGATCATGGCAAAAGCAGCAGTGTTAAAATACAACCAGTGTGAAAACACATTTCTCATATACTTAAATTCAGCGTTCTGTGCATGCAAACGCCCGCTGACCATCGAGAGGCAGTTCAAGAGCCTGAGCCTGCTCTGCCAGAAGGATCAGGCACAGCCTCCTTCCATCCCAGCAGCAGCTGGACCTGCTCCCAAACACAGAAAAATAATACAAGCTCACACCCACACACCGTGTGAGAAAGGAATATTTCTCTGAGGGGCTGCAGAGCATATGTCATTCTCCTTGTTATGAGAATAACCTGACTGCTGGGAGGAAGACAGAATATCCCAGCTCCAATTTTAACCCCGATGCTCCATGGGTGAGGAACTGTGACATAGCACCTATTCTCCACTGAACTTCAACTTGTCCATCTGCTTAGTAAAGGAGCATAGGAACCTAAGCATCCAAGTACCATCAAAGGGGCACATCATGCTTTGCCAGACAAGCCTTTCAGGGGGTTGGTCTTTTTTTTTTTTTTTTTTTTAATGTTTTTAAAAGTAAAATACAATATAAGCATTTGCCATAAATCTACCTTTATAAAAGGAATGTCTTCAAAGTGATCACAGAATCAGACTGGTTTGGATTGGAAAGGACCTTAAAGACCATCTAGTCCCAACCCCCTGCCACAGGCAGGGACACCTTCCACTAGCCCAGGTTGCCCAAAGCCCCGTCCAACCTGGCCTTGAACCCTTCCAGGGAGGGGGCAGCCACAGCTTCTCTGGGCAACCTGTGCCAGGGCCTCACCACCCTTACAGGGAAGAATTTCTGCCTTAGATCTAATCTAAATCTCTCCTCTTTCAGTTTAAAGCTGTTACCCCTCATCCTATCCCCCCCTGCCCCCCCCAATCAAGAGTCCCTCCCCCCTTTCCTGTAGCCCCTTTCAGTCCTGGGAGGCCGCTCTAAGGTCTCCCCGGAGCCTTCTCTTCTCCAGCTGAACACCCCCAACTCTCTCAGCCTGTCCTCACAGGGGAGCTGCTCCAGCCCCACGAGAATCTTCGTGGCCTCCTCTGGCCCTGCTCGAGCAGGTCCGTGTCCTTCTGATGTTGGTGCCCCCAGAGCTGGACACAGCACTGCAGGGGGGTCTCACGAGAGCAGAGCAGAGCAGAGGGGGAGAATCCCCTCCCTCGCCCTGCTGCCCACACTGCTCTGGATGCAGCCCAGCACACGGTTGGCTTTCTGGGCTGCCAGCGCACGTTGCTGGCTCACAGTCAGTTTTCCATCCACTGATACCCCCAAGTCCTTCTCCTTGGGGCTGCTCTCCATCCACTCCTCACCCAGCCTGGATTTGTGCTTGGGATTGCCCCGACCCATGGGCAGGACTCTGCCCTTGGCCTTGTTGAACTCCATGAGGTTTGCATGTCCCACCTCTCCAGCCTGTCCAGGTCCCTCTGGATGGCACATCCCTTCCCTCCAGCGTGTCACCGCACCACACAGCTCGGTGTCGTTGGTGAACTTGCTGAGGGTGCCTCGATCCCACTATCCATGTCACCAACAGAGATGTTAAACAGTGCCAGTCCCAACCCCGACCCCTGAGGATGCCACTCGTCACTGCTCAACACTTGGACATTGAACTGTTGACCACAACTCTTTGAGTGCAACCATCCAGCCAATTCCTTACCCACCGAGTGGTCTGTCCATCAAATCCATGTCTCTCCAATTTAGAGACAAGGATGTCGTGTGGGACAGTGTCAAATGCTTTGTCCAGGTAGGTTACATGATCCTACCACCAACGGATATCTATTAACAAATCCTGCCAGTCTGCTGTCTCATTGACCTTGAATCATCAGCCTCTATTTCTTGGCCATAACAGCACACACCTACAGAGAGCAGTAAATGAGGATATGCAATTTTCTGTACTACAGCTCAGACACTTGAAAACCAGCTGAACTACACCAGGATCTTACTTTCTGTTTGCTACAAAGATGATGTTTCCGTTATCAGTCATGCAATGGTTATTATGGGGTTTAGCACTGTGGGCATAAACTCACGGAGGAGGATGAGAACACAGCTACTCACTTCCAGGCAGAGTGCACATGTGGAAGTGGAAGTAACTGTCACGCATCCAAGTTGCTGACAGCTTCAGAAAATTATTTTGCAAGCAGCTTAATAAAAATCCAACCTGCTGGATTCCATCAGTGATGAGGATATTAATTACTTGGATGCAACAAGGGTTGAGAGCAGCAGGACAGAGCACTGTCAGAGCCTCTCAGCAACACCATGAAAAACATTACTGCACTTGAGCAATAAGTTAAATGAATAAGTAGAAATCCACCAACCTTTCAACATGTCTTTGCATAGTAGCATCATCATTTAAGACATTAAAAGCTGCCCAAAGCACTGCTGGATAGATATGGGGCTGTGTAATAGCACAGGACAACAGCTGTAAGAGAACAGGAGAGCCTGGAGGTTTTGAAGAAGACTACAAAATCTTTAAGGGACCTTAAAGATCACCTAGTATCTGTATTACAGATGTAAACAGCTATGTTTAGTAGAAGTCATTAAATTTAAAAGTGAAATATATATAAAATTCAGGTATGAAAGCAAAAATTAAATCCTGTAAACACCCCTCTGAAAACTGGTACACAGCTGTGAATGCATTTCTAGCTGAAAAACTGACAAAACATCGCTTTCCCCTCTCCGGCCCCTGGACAGCTGGGCACATTTCTGCAGACAGCCGTCCAGCAGGATAGTCCCTTCCTGTCCCACGCTCCGGAGCTGGTTCCGATTGCAGCTCCCAGCGGCGGCAGCGTCCCGCGGGGCAGGCAGCCCCAGCGCCTTCTGCAACGAGGAGCCCTGGGGACAAAAGCTCAGCCACGGTCTGTCCCCAAAGCTCACACTGGATCATTTTTTAAGGGGCTGAATAGTTTCTCTCCGGAGGGGAAAGATCTCGGCAGACCACAGCCAGGCTGGACAGGAACAGTGGATTCTTATTTATCTATCCTCCAAAAACTCCAAAATAAGCTTTGTCTCCGAAAATGCAGAGTTGCTTGAGGGTCTTACCTTGCCACAAGGGCCAAAGTAAATAAATGCACTGTCTCGAAACCCAGAAGATTTTTCTTCTGCTAATCTATTGCTGGAATACTTTTCATCTCATTTTGCAAGCAGGATACTTTCTCCTTTAAAAAAGATAAAAATCACAGCCCTCCCCCCGAGGGAATTTTCTAACATAATCTTTCTTCTCCTTTCAGCATTTCATAACCAGCCACCTTTAAGTTCAATTACAATAAAAGTACATGGCGCAAAACTGTCCTTAAAGAACATCTTCAGCACCAAAGCATCCTGCATAGTATTAATTACTTAAAACATTAGCCCTGTACAGATTATAGGGGCAGGTTGGAGATAAACCAGCAGCTATTCCCAGGCTCTCTGCTCTCTTCCTTCTGACAGTCCCTGTGTTTCAGCTCTCTTTCATACAATCCCCAACGAGGAACAAAAGGTACCTCCATTCCCCACCGAGGCTAACAGCTATGAAAATATCCACTGCAGTCAAATATCAGTTAGAAAGCACAATGCCCCAAAGAAGTCAGTATATTATCAGGGAACAGTACGGTGCAAGCTGTTTCCAACTTTGACACCAATTCCACCCCCGTTTTCTCTCCTTCTAAGATCCAGGAGATGTCACGGAGGCTCAGCCACTGCAGGACCTTTCCTTGTCATTTTTTTAAAGGAAAACCAACATCAGGAAATGTAGACATTACAGCTGGCAAAACTGATGTGAAAGAGCCCGGCAGATGAGGGAAGGACAGAGTACCAGAAAAAAAAAAAAAAATCTAAAAGGTATCGTGGGCAATTAACCTGCTAAAATTTATCATATTTAAATATAACATCGCAGGAGGAAAAAGCAGTATGCTGGTGGGACAGTGACAGACAGGCAGAACTGAGCCTGAAGAGGTTAACTGCATACAGAGCTACACTGGACAAAATATGTAATCTCTTTTGGAAGGCATTAAGCTTTCATTTTAAAGAATAAACTGCTAACCAAGGGCCTTTAGAAATGTAAAACACTGTTGACAGAGCAAATTTTGAGGGTTCAGTGATTTTTCAAGGAAATTATTCAAGTTTCTTCCTCTGAAGATCCCGGTAAATGAGGCCAAATTTCAAGGGCTAATAGCTCGATATAATACAGCAATTCTGCAGCTTTTCCAGCACAAATTACAACTCAGTCAGTCACGTGGACACATAACTTGTAAATAACTTCTGCAGTTTTCTGGTCAAAGACATTAAAAAAAAGAAAAAGTGAAGTATCTGACTGCCAAGAGCCCTCCTGCACATCACTCTGTACCGCAGGTCAAGTCACGTTGTGCTTCGATGAAACAGAGGGACTTACACTGGAGTAGGAGCAAGTCTCCTCGAAAAAAAAAAAAAAAAAAAAAAAAAAATCACACATTATAACAGTACCAATTATCTCAACGTCACATCTTTCTAAGTTTGCTTCTAACAGTTCAAACTAAGCAATGTAAATAGGTCATTATTTAAATATAGTTCCCTGTTTCCACCTTTTCCTTTCCTCCCAGCCTTCCTAGAAATATCTAAGTCACTAAAACTTCCTCTCCCCCCAGCTCTGCCGGGAACCGGAGAGGTGCTGGAGGTGGGAGGTTAGCCTGTGAAAACCAGATTAGAATTAAGTGTTGTATCTGTGGCCTTGAAATGTGCCCTCAGCTGAGTTTTTAATTTGGCTTTTCAAGACTGATCAGCCCATGTGTAATTTAAAAGCAATTTGAAGCAGCAAGCTAGGTAGTTTGACTTAAAATTAATGAGTTTTTGACAACTGCAAACAAAATGATAATGTGAACCCATTTAAAGTCATCTCTCTGTTTAACAGGAAAAGCATATATCATTTTAACTTGTTTATACAAAGGCTTTTCTTCTGCATTATGAAAGCTTTTTTACTGCTATCTTGCTCTCAGTAGCAATTTGCAAACTTGGCCCAATTGTACAAGATTAGTAGAAACAGGCAGCAGATAAATTAATATTGTTGAGTAATTAAATATTTTAAGTGACACTGTGCAGTCTGATTAAACACATTCATGAAACCCAAATCTAAATTTAAAAAAAAAAAAACAACCCTCAGAAAGTACCTGAGACATCTAAAGCTGTAGAACATGGGATACAAACATTATCCATTGCTTTTTTAAACCAACAGCCTACTACTCATGAAAAAGCACAGCATTGTAGCTCGAGCCATACACAGCGGATTACAGCAGAAACTAAGGCTAGGAATGCACAGAAAAATAATCAAAGGACAAACAGCAAAGACAGCAAGATTAAAGAGCAAAAGACAATAAAAATGGGATTTACTAAAAGAAATAGCAAGCCAGATGGAAGAAGGGTTAATAGATATATTTGTATCGGACAAGATTGTTTTCATTTGCTTGTTTATTTTTTTAATCTGCACTGTTAGTTTGGAATTCAGCTGAAAAACAGCTACAGGTGAAGAAATCAGCATGTTCAGCAATAAAATCTGTTAGGAAAAAAATAATTTTAAGTACACTTTGAAAGGTTCACACTCTTCCAACCAGTCTTACAGCATTGGAAGTCTAAAAATTGCAACTGAAGCACACTGGAAGTGAGAGTAGACCTGGCACTACTCAGACAAGTGAGAGAAGAAAGTATCTGAATAAGTTATGGTAAATTCTCTGCAGATTTTACACACAGATATGCTTACAAATTGCCACATTTTACCAAAAATAAATTAAAAGACAGAAAGGTTGGTTGAAAAGTGAATTACCCCTCTAAGAAACAAATTAAAATGCATCCCATGTAGTGAAAACTGCTCTGAAGCGAAAGAATTACAGCTCTTGGTAAGGAAATATTTATAGATCCTTCATCAAATGTACTGAAAACAAGAGGGTCTTTAACCACAAATTCTCATCGCTAGCTTCAAGTTGTGATTACATGGGCTCTCTCTCATCGCCAAAGAGCTATCTTTTGTTTCTGATAAAAAATTTCATTAGAAGAACCAGGAGAGGTAACAAGTGATGGGAGCAAATGCCAAGATAAGAGACGACGTAGCACGAAGCTCAGGGAACGTGGTCCCGCCCGCAGGCAGGACACCAGCCGACCACGGGGCACCATGTCCCTTCAGCTGCAAGGCCACAGGCTGGGAAGTACCAGCTCTGTGCAACCAAATTATTGTGGCCTTGTTACAACCCACATTACACCGCGTCCACGGGAAAGTGATGTTTAAGAGCATCGTGCTCCCACAGTTCACCTCAGTCTGGTTACGCTGGCCGATAATCAAAATTATTCTGCTAGTCTTCAGTCACCCCCCTGCAAGGCACTGTCGTGAACGATGGCAGCGCTCCATTTTAGCTAAGTTTTCTTTAAAAGCTAGTTCAGATGAAAGAAATATTGATTTTACTGAAGAGGAAGAAAACTCAAGAACCACAACAATTAAAGAAACACTCAACCATCAGGAAACCTGCAACCGCCTGGTCTCAGAAAGAGTAAGATCTTGCCATGAATGTGGAGTTGCATATTTCATTCTGAATTATGCTCTGGTGCCTCCACAGCAACAAAACCTCGAAGTAGGAAGAGACCTCTTAGTTCAGCTAACTCCCTTGCTGCGGTAGAAAAATTTATCCTCCAGCTTATCTAATTATTTTGTCCTGATTTTTTTTCAGTGACAGGAGTAATACAATTTTCACTTGCTTCCCTTGTAAGTCTTCTGCTAGTTATTTGCTTTTTCTTAAAAATTCAAGCCTTTATGAGACGGCATTTTTCCTGGCGATTCTTGACGTTGCTGCATCGTTGCCTCTGTGTGTCACCTTCAGTGAACAGCAGCATGACTGGCACAGCTTTGCCCAGCTGCCAGGGCATCCCCACTCTCCTGCATGAAACAGTTGCTTCTTCTCGGTGCCAATAATCCAAAAAACTGTCACTTCCATCACTCATCTATGTTTTTTAGTTCATATCTCATCTCATCTTTACCTGATTTACAGTTTTGTTATTTGGTTTTACCTGCTCAGATCTCTCATTCTTACGGAAAATTATTACTTTACATTAGAAAATCTCTGATAAGCTAGGTTTTCAGGACTGAGCACTTTTTCCTTTTTTACAGCGGGGATAAAAGGGATCGAAAAGCACACGACTGAGTTGTGCCACATTTTCCAGTGACAATAAGCTGTCACTGCAAGCAACAAACTACCCCAACAAATTTCTTTCCAGTTTGATTTCTTCCCTTAGCCAGGAGCCACCTTTGAGCACAGACACATCACCTCTGCATGGGCAAGCACTAGATGTCTGCAAGCATCTAGTTCTGCTTTGCCACTTCATCAGTGAGTCACAAGCCAGGAGTCAAAGGAAAAAGGGCATTTTTAGGGCATCACTGGTGGACAGGGGATGTACTCGGTGAGGAGTGGAGGCAGCTCCCCCCCCCCGTGCCCAATGGCCACGGCACCAGGCAGGGCGAGGGCTCCTGTGCCTGTGCTGCGGGTGCCAGGGCAGACCATCAGCGAGGCCACTCGTCTCCTCGTGTGCTGCCAGGGCCAGGAGGATAGGAAAAAAAAAATGAGCCTTTAATGCTACACTTGCGCAGGGAGCTGTTTCACTGGAGGTAATGGGTTGGCTGGCTTACTCAGAAAGAAAAATCTGAGCACGCCGCAACCAAAATGCAGTCCAACAGCATCACTGTCTCCCATCAGCAAGAAAATCTCCCATCTACTCTTCCATTGCCCAGAGGCATCCTCTGCAGACCCCACAGAGGATTTTGGCAGGCAAAAGGATACTGTGATGGAATACCTGCAGTAAATCGACTGAATTAAAAGGCACAGCACTGTGCACATGCCTGAAAAATATGTTCCATGTTGTGAATAACTCAAAAATAAATCTTGTACGAACACTTCAATAAATTGCTGATGATGATCTTCTCCTAATCTCTGCCTTACCAGTATCTCATTTCAGCTCTGGCTTACACAAGTTTTCCAGTCTGTTGTACATACATATTTAAAAGATATCTACATTTTAGCAAAAAGTTTGGAACAAACACAGGCACTTCTTTTTTAATATTAACCCTTATAGCATTTGGGATTATACAATATATTATCAGACAGGACAAAGACTACACTTGGATGAAACCTTGTGCAGAAGGGCATAAGCAATGAGAAAAAGAAGATAAGATTACAGTTCAAAAGGATGCAGAAAGCCTGTGCAGAGCAGCCTGGTGGCTACAGCCACTTTTCATTCAGCTTGAATTCTGCTGCATCACATCGCAAATCAGTTAAAGCAATATCTGAATCATTCCCCAAGACAGCTCTCAACCCATAAAACAAGCATCACATACAGGGTACCCATACACGGTGCTCCACAAAGAATACGTAATTCAGAACTCTTTAATAATGCATCGAGTCAATTTACAAGACTTTCGATTACGGGGCACCAAATTATATTTTAGGTTACAGAGGGATTCGGCTTTCATTAATATTGTATCAAGAAATCAATCATGAAACGTCTGTCAAGAAACAAAGACCTGCTCACTGCAGGCACCCCACCGGCAGCTCTCAGGTTGGCTCCTCTGCTGCCGCTTCCCGGCCCGCGAAGACGCGGCGCTGGAAAACCACAGCATCCCGGCGCCCGCTGGACGCGGAGCGAGTGGCCAAGTTTCAGTTTGCATCCATGACTCCCCGGGAACACCGCCTTGCACTGTTCCTCCTACACTCTTTAGGCATTAATTTAAAAAAAAAAAAAAAAAAAAAAATCCAAGTATTTCCTTGAAATGCAGTGTACGGCTTATATTCCAGGATGGGGTAAACTGCGTGGTTATCTCTAAACACGACAATTATGGTAATGAGCCTTCCATTTTAAACAAGCAGCAATTTCTCACACAGCTCTCCATCTACTTTGAATGCACCACTCCTGCTAACCCTGAGAAAACTCCTAAGAGCCCCTTACACCCTTCAGTAAACTCAAACATATAACTGTATACTCAGCAATCTCTTTGCCTTGCCCCCATCACTACGTTTTACATAAAAATTAAAAACGCCAGCATCACCCTTCTGAAAGCAGGGGTTTGACCGTGGGCGCCTCGGCACGTGGGTTTGTCTCGCTGCTGCTTTCCCCATTCCTGGGCAGGAACCAGAGCCCAACCTGCCCCACCTCTGCTCCCCACGGAGATCAGCCCCCACCACTCAGCCGGCCCCTTCTTACTTACCGACCCCCAGCACCCACAGAACAGCACCTTCTACCAAAACCAGCTGTTTTCTTGCCAACTGCTTTCGCTGAGGAATTTTCAGGGTACTTTCAGATACAGAGTCATTCACTGTAATGTTTCTATGCAAAGGCAAGTTGGTTTTTTTTTTTCACTAAAGCATCTTCATTCATTGGTGATGGCCTTCAAGTGCTCTGATACAACCTTCAAACACAGGATCTCCACCTGGTGTTAAGCCCTGTCATAAATCTGTGCTGAAGAGTATTTTGGAAATAGAGACTGAAATATAATATCACATTTATAAAATGACAACATCATTCAAAGGAGGTACAAACATAATCCTCAGCTTTATAATCGAGCAATTTGTCCTGCAGAACCTCCCACTCCTTCAGTGAGCAGGGGGGACTCTGCTCACATCACTAAGGCAAACAGTCAGTGCTCCTTTTTATCATTCTGTTTTTCATCCCACACAGCATTCAGCACTCCCCTCAGCTCTTTTTTGTTCTTCGCCACAGTATGACTGACCTGCTCCAAAAACCTTAGTGAACAAATTTACGTGACATCATCAAACATGAAGTAGTATATAAGCACTTTACTGATAACATAGCTGACTTCTCTGAAAAGGCCAAGGACATCTCTGACAAGGCAGGATTGTGCCACTGACTTCCTACAGCTCTTTTTCACTTTGTAATTTGTCAACCCACGTCCACCATTTTTCTTCATATAACCTCTTAAATGAAAGAGAAAGGTCACCAAGTACACCGGTCGAAGTACTCCTATCACATGCTCTAAAACAAGTTCAGTTAATAACACAGCTCTGCAGCTTTGATCCATAAACCAATGACTCCAAAAAAACAACTCATGGCACAGCTTGTCCTACAGAAGAATCAAAAAGTGCACCACGGGCGCAGCGCAAGGCACCAAACTTATTTCACGAGTGCAACTTTTGCTGTAACGAAGGACACACCATCCTGTGAGAAAGAGGCCAAGAAAATACAAACTTCAAAATCCCCAAAAGCCACTGCTGGCCCCTTCCAGCTGCGAACATGCCAGAGCCCACTCGACCTGTGCAAGGCAAGGACTGCAGCTCTGCCTATCCTCAGCTTCACCTTCCTGAGAATCCACGAGGAAGAGGAAGGTCTTACACAGACCTCAAATCTGCAGAGTCCCCGAACCATCATCTTCCAGCTCCCCATAATTTCAGCCCACATGGTGCATTTCTGACATTGCCCAGGCCGTATAATCCGGGAGCTGGGAGTGCAACGGAGGGAAGGGGAAGAAAAATGAGACCAAGAAAAACGGGGATTCGAGGCAGCTGTTCTGGCAGAGGTCAGCCCTTAACTCATACAGATGAAAAACATCGATCGAGCTGGGTAACATGTACATAAACATGTGAAGTGGAAAAGAGGAGAGAAAGCAAGATACAAAAGCAAACTAGGACCCAAACATGCTAAAATTATCCACTTTGCACCTGCATTTCACAGGCTGAGGATAAATTACTGTAGTCCAAACAGCATCATCACACTGATTTAAGGAATATAAAGATGTTTGGTTTTATTAAAGGTGTCAGGAAGCTTTTAAACTAGGAATTCAGTTTTTATTTTCAAAGAATATATTAAATGCATTTAAGGAATACAGAGTATGTTAGTCAAAGCATAGCAAGCAAGGATGGCTGGTGTAACACAGCTTCTGTGTAATTCTTTTATTTGTGAGCAAGGACAGAGCAAATTAAGGGATCAAACACTACACCCACACCATTTTGTTTCTCGCATTATTTTCTTTCCCTTCTCCTCCTACATTTCTAAAACAACTGATTCTGTCACTTGCAAAAACAAACGTTTCTAGCTTAACTCCCTTGGCTCTCCCTCATGCAGAGCCCCCGTACGTGATATTTGCATCCACACCATCACAGCCCCGCTCATCGCGGACTCCTCAGCCAGACGGTCTCTGCTTTTCCCACCTCCATCCTCACTCCCTTCATCTCCCGGGACACAAGTGCCACCACCCCCAGCACAAAGCAGGGGCAGGCTGCCCCGCAAGCCCCCCCCACGCCATCAACAGTAATTAGTAATTAACATTACCCCATTAGGGACTCCTCAAGGCCCAACTTCCACCTCCAGCAAGAACAATACAGGGCTGGTGCCACCAGACCACCTGCATCTTCCTACATCATGACATAAGTGGTTTCATTTCTTACCCAGCAAAGATAACTGGGAACTTAATGCGCTCTCCTCGTCCAGGAGGCTTGTTATATCCACATAAAAATCTCTTTTCAATGACATCAAGTTTCCAGCTGAACATCATTAATTTTCATCAAAAGTTTTTTTTTGGTTTTTTTTTTGTTTTTTTTTTTTTTTTTACAAGCTAAGATTGCCATGCACATAATAAATATTTTTCAGTTCTCAGCCTCTTTATTTCCACTAAGTTTTCTCATAGACCTTATAACATTTTAAGGAAAAAAAAGCTCAATAAGCGATGTCATTTCTTTCTAACTCAGCAGCCTCTACCCCATACAAATCAGGCACTGGCAGTAGTTTAGCAGCGACGCAGCTGAACACACAGCAAATCACCTCACTCTATGGAAATAAGCCACAAGGAGAGCAACCTCACAGAAAGATTTAAAAAAATTAAGAGACACCCCTTCCCAATTAAAAAACACTGTCCAATCTTGCAGCAGATATGCATTAACCCTTTCGACAACCCTCAATTAAAGTGAAAAAAAAATCCAATTATAGGAGACAGTTAAATTTACGTTATCTTTGTGAGGTTTGTCATTATTTTAAACTAAACCATGGGGGGGGGGGGGAACACAGTATCTTTAATTTTGCAAGTAATAATTCAATTTTTTCCACAAAAGCCTCATTTGACTTCTCCCTCAGAGCTTGCATAAGGAAAACACAAAGTTTTTCACCAGCTGCAGGATTTACACCTACCTCCACACAACCAGGTGCTTTCCTTGCCAGCAGCCCCAGGCTCACCGGAGCCTCAGCGAGCCCCTCGCTCTCCCCCAGGGAAGGGGTCACCGGGGAGCACAGGGGCAGCAGCACCGACACTGGCTCCCCAGTGACCCCCTTCCTCCGGGCACCCTTTGGTGCCAAATCTCAGTGTTTGCCCAGGCACCGTGTTGTCAGCCGTGGGAACCAGCCGACCAACGTAACAGCAAACCAATAAACGGCACCAACGGAAACGTAAAGGTTTTGAACAACGCTAATTTTACCCAAGGGAGAGTGAAAGAGTTTGGATGCAGCCACGTCACTCCCTCAGTCACTGGTCCTGTACCCCTGAATGCTGCATAGACCCACAGCCCCGCTCACCTCAGAAGGAGCTGGATGAAAACAAGGTGGACACACTGACAGGAGATAAAACACCTTGTTAAACCTGAACTTGGCTGGCGAGCCCCATCCTGGGGGCCGGGGAAGAGCCGGCCACCGTGCCTCCCAGTTGGGTGACCTGGAGACCAGTTCAGGGGGATGCCCGGCAGTGGGTCACACAACGCTTGGCCCCGATGCATCGCCCCAAAACCCGGCCTCAACGCCAGGGCGCCCGCTGGCCTCCCGGCTCCCACCGGAACGCGCCCAACCCCTCCGGCCTCTCCAGCGGGCACTCCCGAGGACGGGCATCCCGTGGAGGAGGGGACACGCGTGTCCCCCACCCCCAGGAGCGGGCAGCCGGGGCCGGCCCCGGGAGCTCTGCGGGAACGCGCCCGCAAACCCCCCGGTCCCCTCCCGACGCGCACCCGCGGACGGGGCTTCCCCCCGCCGCTCCGCGCCGAGCCCCGGCCCCCACCGCAAGCACCTGCTGACGGGCAGCGGCGGCCCCGCCGCCCCCAGCCCGCTGCCCGGGCGGGTCCTTCCTCCTCTCCTCCCCCCCACCCTGCTTCTCCGCCCTCCGCTTCCCGCCCTCCGGCTCCCCTCACCTCGCCTCGCCGGCTCCCTCGGCGGCGGCTCCGCCGGCCCCTCGGCGCCCCCGCCCGCGGGACGCCCAGCCGGTCTCCGGCCCGAGGCGGCGGGCAGAGGCGGCGGCAGCCGCGCAGGAAATTTCCTTTCGCCGCCGCCGCCGCCTCCTCCTCCTCCTCCTCCTCCCCTCAGCGCCGGGCGCGGAGCCGCCTGGCGGACACCGCCCGCATCGACGGGAGCGGGACCGGGGAGGCGGAGAGACCCTTCCCGCGCATCCTGCGCACCCCTCCGCGCCGGCGGGCGCTTAAGCAGCGCTGCCACCTCCCGCCCCCGGCAGCCTGGCTCCCTCCTGGCTCCGCGGAAGGGACGCGAAGGGCCAAGTTTCCCCGAGGGCTTCAGCCGCCATGTCCCAGGCCAGGCCTGGAAGCGCCTCGTCCCTCCCCGCGCTTCGCAGAGGCTGAGCGGGAGCATGAGGGACGGGTGTTGGATGGCGCCAACTTCTCCTTGGGCCACACGCGTGAGGTGACCAGTGTGAGGGAGCTTGGAGAGAGCTGCGAGGCCTCTGTGGCGACCAAACGGCCTCCCGGGAGCCTGCCCCTTGCCGCTGGTCCTGCCATTAACGTGCCTGTTGTCCCATCGGAGCCGGGGTGGAAGGGCCAAGCCTGAGGCCTTTCACACCCACCTCCCCCGCCAAGAAACCTCTGCAGCAGCTTGGGCTGCACGGGGCCGATGAATCAAGACAGTGAAACCCAGAATAGAAACGTCAGGCTGAAAAGTAGGACAGGGAGGAGGGGATTACTGAAGGAAAGGCGAGAATTGGGGAGTCTGGAGGCACATCTTGCTTTCTTTTGTCTCCAGTCCCCAAGATACCACCTCTCGCAGAACAGGACAAGTCTCCCTGCAGAAGAAATCTCTTCTCCAGGAGCAGTTCAAGGAGACGTTACTTTAAAAACCCCGTATCCGTGCGCACCGTATTTATTTTAAGTGTACCAAAGGATGTCAGACAATTAGGGATTGTATGAAAAGCCCATCAAAACAAAATATTAGAACATCTCTGAATATTTGTGTCTCCTGCAGAAAACTTAATCAGACCCTAATTATGTCCCTTTGGCATCGTGTTGACTAGGAAACAGCAATTTAGTAGAAGGCTAAAATTTTTCAGCAGACATGGCAGTGTAAATGGGTACGGTACCAGGAAGGCGTTTGATTTTAATGAACGTGTTTGTAGATCAAATGTCTGCAAGTCAGCAATTTTCTCACTAGTAACCATTTGCAAGAAATTGTGTATTAATTTAAATGACTGATTATATCCAAGCAATAAAATAAATGGAATTATTATATATGTTGGATAAAATTACTACGTTTTTTATTATTGCAGAAATTAAAAGTACTATTATACCGTGGTTCCAAAATTAGTTAGTCATGAGAAAGAAATGTGAAGCCAAGTTATATAATAAAGAACCAAAGAAAATGCACATTATAGTTATTTGGGGGAAAGAGATTTTCTGTAGATAAGGGGAATATCTAAATAAATTCTACAATTGTGAAATAAAGTTGTAAGAGAAACTTCATCCAATCTTTCTTGCTCCAGCGCCCTATACTCATGTCCTAAATATAAGTATTGATAGAGCATGACAGAAATTTAGCCTTGCTCATCCATGTCAGTGTTCTTAGCTCTGCTTTCTTGCAGTCACATCCAAGAAACTTCTAAGCTCGGGTTTATGCCGCTGATAGGTTTCAGGATACACTAATGAGCTGGAGCCAACAGGAGCGAGTAAGCCTGAGGCTGATTTTATCTTCAGTTGCTGGCTAGAGAAAAACAACCTAGTGTGATTGTCTCTCATGCAGTTCTTTATCCAGAAAACTAGATTAGTACTCCACAAAGTCTAGGAGCTGGGGATCTGAAGAATGAAGCATCTTTAAACCAGTTTTCAGTGCTCTCCAGACGAGGTCTGAAGAGAATTTATGCTGGCAAGAAAAGGGAGAGGATGAAAAATGAAGCTGCTATGGGATTTGAAGCAATTTAGCTACACTGACAGAGTTTACTCCATCAGAAAATAAATTTTAAGAAACTGGAAGACTGAAATGCTGTAGCAAAAATAAGATCATAACGGGTAGATATCTGCTGTTTAGCCCAACAGAGCTCCAACAGCGGCTTTTCTTTGTTCACCTCACAGTCCACCGGTCATCTGTCTTTTGCTTTCTTTCCATCACAAATCAAATACATTCTCCGAAATGTCAGCTCGTTGGCAAGCCTTGCTTCCAATTTGCTGGCGGAGCTGCAGGACCTCCGACAGCTTCTGGCAGGACCCGGCACCTGCAGCCTTGTTTTGCCCTGGTGGAAGTAACATTAATCCAGTGGAAGTGGTGGAAACTTTCCCATGAGCAATTACAGTCACTTTGCTACTCTCTGTTACAAAACGTAGCTTCTCTGCTTCAAGCTCAATAAATATATGCTAGGAAATAGGCAATATTTGAACACCAAAAATTCATTTCTGGTATTTCAGCATGATAGTGAACCTGATAGCACCAAGTAAGAAAAAAATGTGTTTGCTGCTTTCTGCACAATGCCTGTAAACCCAAAAGACAATAATGTGTGGTCGCTGCCTTGAGAGAAAGGATTTCAAGGAGAAGCATCTATAGTCTAATTAAAACATATGATACTGAGTATAATCCTACCACTTTCCTTCACTTAGACAAAAGCTCTCCAAATATTTTCCAGGCTTCCATATTTACTGAGAAATCTCCACTCTGCCCTTGGTAGCAGCACAGTAGATCTCTCTCCTTACTGACATACTGGGACACAAATTGTAAATGTACTGAAGAAGTTAGAAAATCAGAGGCAGCACAGCAAATAACAGATACAGACATGTGATTTCTGTAACTGCAAATATATCTCAGCCTAAAAATACAGGAAAAACTCTTTAAAGTACGGATAATTGGGCAAAAGCATGAGAATATGTAACGTCCTAGTGGTAGCTAATTTAATGACTTCAGAGAGGTATTTGTCTAAGATTTTTACATTTGGAATTTAAAATTATGAGTATCTAGGAATATATTTAAGTATTCAAGACTACATGTCTTTATAATTGTTACAGAAATAGCAAGAAATGAAAGCCTTCCCTGCCAGCTCTTCTCTCCATCTCCACCTGCAGGGTTTGTTCTAAACAGTACGAACCTTGACACAGCTTCAAAGCCACATTTTATTAAATTGGAATTATTGCAAAGGCCATATTTTCTGCTTCTTACAAGGCCAGAAGGCATTTTCCCCCACTCTTCAATAAACTGAACTTGACCACTCAATTTGCACTATTCAATCATGAATGACAGCAACTTGTTAATGCCTAAACGCAGTATTTTAAAGTTTTCCAAGTCATCTTTTGCGCTATGGAAAAAAGATACCCTTGGACATCTTGGAGGCCTTAGTGGAGCTCAGCTGTTTTGGAACTGCAGTCACTCACCTTTGGGATTAAAGAAAAATGGAAAACGTCTCTATGCTTTCAAAATTTTATTTTAAAGTTTCTTATTTTACCAGAATGACCTATGCCGTTCTGCTCAACCCCCCAAACATTTTACGACTTGGAAATGGAGAGAAACAGGACGGGCAAGAAGCTGTTCAGTGAGCTGCTACCCAAGGTGCTGCTCTCCTTCTCCTGCCAGGGCATGTGTTGTGTGAGAAGTTTTAGGAGATAAACTTCCCAATGAAAGAATTAATTTCTTATCAAAACCTAATGCTTAATTTCTCAATCTAAAAATCTTTGAGAAAAGGCAATTTGAAGGGCTGCCCCTGCAGCCGCCGCGTGAGGCAAGTGGTGTTTCCATTTGGGAAGGAGCGCTCACAGCAAGCGGAGGAGACCGCTTTTCCTCCTCTACCAAGACCAGGCATATTTGGCCATCACCTCTTCAGGTGTCTGAGTCCAAAACAGTTGTGTTGTAAATATATTCTGGAGCAGCACAGGTTGTGCCTCAAAATACCAGATCAGACACCAGCTAGCATACTCAGATAGTAAAACTGAGGAATGCTCTTGCAGCAGGCAATCGCTTGAATATAGGATTTTGCTCATCATGTTTGCGTTGATACCAGTGTGCTGACTTTGGGATCTTCCACCTTTTTTTTCTTTCAAGATGGAAAGAAGCAGTCACTGTTCCTGCTGACTGCTCGTGTGAAAGGATGCTGCTCCAGAGAGGCTGGTGGCAGTGCAACATTCCGGCTGTCACTCCAATACCAACCAATACGCTCCAGCATCAGAGCCCAGAAATCAGTAACTATCTAGTGATGGAGATTTCAGCTGAGAAGATTTAGTCACTTTCTGGGAAGAAATCCAAACAACATTTAAAACACTCTTGGGTTTTTTTCAATAGTGCTGTAAAAAAGGTCAGAGCCAGAGAAGAATGAAATTAAAAGATGGAATAGTACAAATCCACCTCACAAGGTATGGACACACAAAAATTGTTGTGATCGCAACCCTCTCACTTTCCCAAACAGTTGTTGCAATAATTTTGCAGTTCAGTTGAGCTTCAAATTTTTCATCTCCAGCTACAATAAAATTCATGATGCTTTATCCGATTTCCCCACCCCGTCCAAAAGGCATAAACAAATCCCTATTTCCGTCACCACTCAGAATGCTGGCTGCAAAGCAATGAGAGAAAAAAATCAATCTCGTTCTTAGTATTCTATAGTACATTTATAATAATTTGTTTCAATTACAATTTATCCATCTTAGAAGAGGTAGAGGCAGTGTTGATAATGCAAAGCCTGATCCTGCAATGCTGCACATACATCTGCCTCGCGTGAGGCTTCATCGACTCCTTTTGGGTCAAGTGCAGCTCAAGGATCCTGCCATCACAGGTGCTGAGCTCCTCCGCAATTAGACATGGAAAATGGAAATAAAAAGGGTGTGAAGGCTTTGTGTGGTACACAAGGGTGTACCCCAAAGGTGGTGTCCAAGGAAAATCAAATATCAGCGCAACTGCCTGCCAACCACACTGCTAAGTCATCTTGTCACCTGTCAGTTGTTTTTTAAAATGAAAGATTTTAACTAAATATGGAATTTTTTTAACTACCAGCAACCGTTGCTAAACATTGCAGTTGCAGCAGAACAGTAAATAATTTGCAGTGACTTCATCTTGAATTTCCCCAGCTGCTGCTGAGCACGGCTGAGCACACTTACCCTCGGATTCTGCCTGCTGCAACTGGGAGATGGCATCCGTCAGGAGATGGCATCCATCGGGAGATGGCCTCCATCAAGAGAAGGCATCCATTGGGAGAAGGCCTCCATCAAGACATGGCATCCATTGGGAGATGGCCTCCATTAAGACATGGCATCCATTGGGAGATGGCATCCATCGGGAGATGGCATCTCTCCAGAGCTGTGGGCAAAGCAGCAAACCGCTGTGTGATTTTTTTCTTTTTCACATGTAAGAATCTGTTTGCAATGCAGAAAAATAAATGTATATGAAATGTTTGCAATTAAAAGCTTTCATTTTATATTTTTACATATCCGGTTGCTTAAAGCGAACTAACTTGTACATAAACGAAAGAGAAACAGTCACATACTCTACCTTTAAAAATACAGAGCAATATATAATTTTATATAGCAAAGGATTCCAAATCTCTCTGCTGTCCATCTGATTCATAACTTATTACTCTGCTTTTTCTGTTTGACTGTTGTGGAAGGCTCAGTCTGTATTAACGGGGCCAGAGTCGTTAAGGTGCTGATCGGGAAATATTTTCTCTGAGTTGGAGGAAACCAACTGCTTCTCTTTTCTCTCAAGTGATGGGGTGTGTCATGTCAAACTACAATTTTCATTACAAGTTATATAATGCTTTTTTAGGTAACTGAGAGGAAAAAAAGACACAAAGAATCATACAGATTATAGATTAGCTACAAGGTGGCAGGGAAGAAAAAGGTCTCATTTACAGAGCAATTTCCCTGGCCACAGGAGCGTTGCAACAATTTGAGCCACAAAAATTTGAGCTGGGTCACCAAAAACTAAATATAATTGAATAAGATTGCTTAGAAAAGACTACAGGCTATCCACTACAGCTCTTAGTCTCTGTTATTTAGCATTTTTAAAGGTGTGGATGCTCAGTTCATTTAAATTTGGTTCTCTCAAGTCTGCCAAAGGAGGGCCACTGAGCAGCAGCCGAAAATTTATTCCCTCAAAGTTAGTACCAAGACAAATAGCAATTCTTAGATATGTATTTTTTAAAATGTATTTCACAGGGGACAAGTGGCATAGCTGACAGCATAGGGCTGATGGCAGGCAGGCAGATTTTTACCTCACTATTAAAAAAAAATCCTTGAACTACGTTCTTTGTATGCAACTAAGTGGCGAATAGAACTATTGCATTAATAAACCCATGGAGGTGGATCAGTCTAATAAAGCTTGCCCATACTGCTGTGGTTAAAATTTAACTGAAGTACGGAACAGAAAAGGAGAGGCAGGTCTCTTGTTTCTTATGCCTTTCAAAGAGCTGAAAAGCTTCCCTTTGTTCTTCCGTGCTTAAATTGTATACTGACTGATTTCTGCTATGTTATGTGTGTTAAGTACATATATGAAGCATATGAATTTTTTATGAATAAAATGTATAAATTCTTAAGAGCAATGACATCAAAAGTATCATTAAAGTCCCATATAATTTGAAAAAAATACACAAGACCATATCACATTTAAAAAATGAAATTAATTACATTGATTTCAAATGTGATCACTGCTTTAAAGTTTTGAATCAAGAAATCATAACACTAGAAGAATCAGAGTATAATATCACTGCATTACAGAAGAGGTATTTTCTCCTCCCAAGAAATTCTTTGCCATTTCAAATTCATAAAACTTTAATCTCTCAATGTCTTTACAGGACAAACCAGTCAAGCTTCAGGAAGATAGCTCTTTTAGAAGCACCGTTAAAACAGACTGCTTCCTAAAGGTTAATTAAAAAACCTCTGGATGATCCAGAAGTGTGGGTTCAGTATAACGTGAAATAATGACATTATAATTAATAGAAATAAAAGCTAATATAATCTCTGTTACTTTATCCTGACAATAGATTATTAATTTACGTTTCAGATTTCACACAAACAAAATGGGGACACTAGTGCCTAGTTTAGCTCAAATTCCAGAACTTTGTCTTCAGTGTTTTTATTAAGCAATATATGTTCTGTTTGATATCATGTTGTTACTGTCTTTTGTCTTTGTTTAGGTCAATTTGGGCTGAACAAAAGAATATATTCTCTTGCTTTGTAGTCCAGAACAGATTTTCTTCAGTATCGCTCCCTTTACATATCCACTCCTTCATTGAAATGAATCCCTATTTGTTCCCTCCCTGTCAAAAAGAAAAGGTCAAAGAGAAGGGAAGGAATTATTGTGTGAAAATATGTGGAATTTAATTAAGAATTATAACACTTCCTTAGAAAATAATCTATTGAGAGTAGATAGAATCTCCTTACCTCTGCCAAAGCCGAGACCAACCCAGTGTTTTCACAAAGAGCATAAAGAGTTTAAAACAGGTCACAAAAGAGATAGTTGAGTAGCTGTTAAGCAAGCTGGGAATTTGAACAGAGAAGGAACTTTTTATTACTCTTTAACATAACACATTAGATACAGATTAGATACAGATTTAGCAAAAATTCTTTCCAGCCTGGTTATCAGCCTTTCAAGAGAAAAAGCAAGAACAGGCAAGAAAATTTTTTCGTGGAGTAAAAACTGTCCCAGAAAGCAGTAAGGCGAGCTGGGAACCCGCAGGAGTCAGGCTCTAGGAGATGGCTCCAGAGCCGTGATCTGAAAAGCTACGGCTTGGCAAGGCAATCATAAATCATCTGCTGATGATTCCTCCTGGCCTTTGCCAGGTTGGTTTTGTTGTAACTATGGCAACACCTTTTGTCCAGACCAAAGTTCAGTTATTTTGCATTTTTATTACCACTGCTGTTTGCTTAAAGTTTACCAGGGTACCTTTCTGCTAGCACAGGGAGCAGATCCCAGATAGCGAGAAGGAGGAAACAGCTTCATGCTAAGCAGGACTAAAGAGAAGAAGTTACCCTGAATTGGTGGGAAATCGCTGTCTGACAAAATGCCGTCCAGAAAAAAAACAGCCATGTTTGCATCTGCTTTTCTGACCTGTGTGTGCTCTTTCGTGATGATTTGTGTCGTGCTGGCAACCCAGCACTGGATGAGTAGTCAGGTTCGCTTTTCTGGCACGAACTCCAGCATTACCGTGAGTCTCACCTACGGACTTTTTAGTGGTACCTGTGAACAGTTCGTTGATGCGGGGCTTCAGGTTTCAGAAAAGACTTTCCAAGGTGAGTGGTGTTGTGCCTGGAAATGGATGGCGTCTTCTCGCTCATGCAGGTGATGGACGTAGGAACCGCAGCTCGTTCTTGTATTCTTGTATTCTTGTATTCCAGTCTGGGGATTTAAGTGGTATAAAGACCCCAGAAAAGCACAGAAATGCCACAACATTCTTGCCAATAGCAACTTCTTCTAGTTACCTGTGAACTCAGCCTACGCCTAGGAACAAGTTAAAAATACAAAATAGGAACTTTGTGGGAAACTGATTTTCATTTTCAGAAGCTTTCAGTGAGGAACAAAAAAGCAACATCGTTCAATTAACATTTTATTAAAGGATCACATACCTAATTCACCTTCCAGGATTTCTTTTTTAAGTTTTGTTACGTTAAATTTGTTGTTTGATTTAAAACATTTTGCCACCTACTATCAAATGTAGCATCATTTTTAAGGAGGAAGGTTTTATGAGGCTGCTGAAGGGAAAAGACCAAAACACGTAAAAGAATAATTTAAATAGATATGGTGTTTATACATGTCTGCACCTACGTATTAATGACAATATTCCTTTTATTTCTTTCTTTAAGAGCATCTCATTCAATTTTTAAGTGATATTATGAAACTTAACCATTTGATTAGTATATTTTCAAAACTTAGGCTTGCTCGTGTCTTTTTCTCTTATGCTAAACTGTGAAGTATGGATTACAAAATAGCTTCTCATCCGTTATAAGGCCTTTCTTCTCTCACCCAATGCACGGTTTTCAGGTGACTTCTCGTCATCGTGACTTTCAAAAAAAACCTCTGAGATGAGATTTGGAAAGAGGGTTATTAGAAAAACATTTCAGCAAACATCCAGTAGATTCAAATTAAACTGTGTCTTATGTTGTTATGCAACAGATCTTACTTTTTGTGCATCTGCAGTTCCTGGTATTTATCCTCAATGGTAGAATTATTACAGAAGAAAAAGAATAAAAGGTTAAATAATTAAGGAGGACAGAAAAACTGAGAGATAAGGGCAGAGGGATGCTACATGGGGATAAAACAAAATTAAAAAGGGGAAGAGCAGAAGGGCTTTTACCTAGAGCAACCTTGGATAAAGTTAAGACAAGCATGAAAAAACCCTAGCATGAGAAGCAAAACATGAGAAAAAGCAAAACAGAAACAAGAAGTTATGCATACCAAGTACGAACCACAGACTCGATACTGGTGTCACACAGTTCAGCAAAGATTTACTGAACTCTATGCACAAGTAACTCTACCTTTTGTGAAGAGCTTTCACAAAGCCCAAAGGTAGATAAGCCTGAAAGCTGTTGCAAGGATCAAGGATTTGCACTTGTTTTATGTCTTGCTGTCTCATCGAGTTCAGAGCAATAGTGCTGATACACACGTGTGAAAGTGAAAAAAGCCAGTTGAAAGAAACCTAACGAAAATTTGGATGAATAGGTCAAACAATTTTGAAACATGCGATGTACTTTAAGAAATTTTTTTGGTTTTGGTAGGCTTTGTAAGATGTCCCATCACAGAGAAGCCACCAAGGTAGAGCATAGCAGACCTAAGCCTCCAGATGGTTCCCATCTGCAAGCTCTTTCCCAGCTTAATTTAGTACAGAAATTGTATCTGTACAAGCAGGCACCCAAGTTCTTATGGTGGCCAAGCCAGTTCACATTATAACAATTATATTGCAATGAAAAATCTGAACACAACGGTGTTCCTAGCAAAGCATACAGCATACATTGAGCTCATCACATAACAATACAAAATCACAAGTCATTCAACCAGTTTATTTACAGTCATATCAGAATAATCGGAGTAATTTTTAGAAGAGTAAATATGCATTTATAAAAATAGTTTATATATGATTCTATCTCCCCACACCAGTTGGCTCAAGCTCCAAACCTTGCGCCACGTGGGCAGACTCTTGCTGGTTTTAATAGGGCTCCATGTGAAACCAGGAGTCCACCCATGGAGAGCTGATTGCAGAGCGAGGCTGCAGTCGCTAACGCAACCCAGTCCCAGGGCCTAGGCACTACCATCGGGTAGATTTTAATTACAGTTAATGACAAGCACTCACAGAACACTTGCATCAGTAAAGGATTTCAGTTCTTTGCATGGTCTACGTGTATTTTGGTGGTAGTGACCAGATTTAGGTTTTTGTGCTTATTTACAAAATGTTCTCTCAATTCTCATGTATCAGCCATTCAGGGATGAACAAAACAAGTGAGTTTTGGGTGTTACTAGTTGCTTTCAACAGCTGTTGAAAGAAAGTCATGCTTTATGACTAGTCTAAATAGGGATTTGCCCACATCCCTCACTAGTTCAGCTGGGCATATATCCAAGATGAAATGAACTGATTTTAAATTAATTCTTAGGCTCCATACTAGGCATGATTGTCACATTTTATATTAAGTGTGATTCCGTACATTCTTGAGATAAGAAAAATACTTCACAGAATTGCATACATACCATTTTTAAATTCAAATAGTCAGGTCCTCCTAAGAGAGTAGATGTCTTTCCTTTGATGATATCCTTAAGTAAATGGATTGCCTGTGCTATGGAGAAATGAAGTGCTGTGCTTTCTCCACCCTAACACTTCAGACACCAGTAAGAAGAGTTATAAGCATCCTCTTAAATCACAGTGCGATCTGTAGCTCAGCAAATACGGCCTGGCTGGGGGTCTCTGCTGCGCACCTTGAGTATGCTTCTCAAAAGACATTGTCATATTCTTGTATGAGAAAGGGAGAATGGAAACGACAAAAGAGTAAATCAAAGGCAAGAGCCTGGGGTTATAGATCACTTGTTAGCAATAGCCCAGGTTGGCTTTTATTAATAGCCATACAAAAGTAGATTATCAACAGCCTTTACAAAAACCATAACTTATTCTTTCAGAAACCACAACATTAAGAGAAATTTCCAAGAGTAAAGATGAAAAAGAAACCCACAAATATGGTTTCTGCAAGTGTACAGTGCATGAACTGCCTGGTCAGGGTAGCCTCTTTCACTGACTGCCATGAGCGACCTTAATAGAGCAATAAATCAATACGGCTACATCAGAGACTCAGGGGATGAGCAGAATGATCTGGCAGAATGTAAAAGTTATTAAATAACATAAGTCCATCGAGTCTTCATTAGCCATTTTAATGATTTGTCTTAGAAAGGAGCCACCTATGACTCTAATAGTCTGTAAAAGGAGTTTCTTTACAGATTTGTTTGTTTCCAAGCCAAACACATAAAAATTGTGAGCAAGGTGCAGGAAGAGGCACACCCAGAGAGTCTCGTAAAGTCAGGATTTATCTGACTCTTGGCAACCAGCAAGGCCAACGGCACACAAGGAAGTCTTTGAAATTTGCTGTAGCAGAGACGAATCGATGAACTTTCTAACTTTTAAAATACATGACAAATGCTTGAAAATTGCTGGAACCTCGTTAATGTTATCATCAGTTTCCAGATGCGATATGGGATATCCTGAAAAGTAGAAAGCTAGGTTGAACTCTACTTTGGTATTTTTTGGTTTTGTTTTCTTTAAATGAACCATCCATTATGTGTCGTAAATGATCGTAGACCTCGTGAAAACTTCCAGATCAGCACTGCTTAGAAAAGACCTCCAGGCTGGCAGCTGGATGTCATTCACACTCTGGTCAGTAAAAGTTTGGGAAATTCTCTCCAACCATACAAGAGTTAAAGATGAATTTAAAAAAAAAAAAAAAAATATACAGGAAATTAAGGTGAGACCTAGCAAAGGCAAAAGCCTCTGTTTTCATTCTGGAATGAGGTTATTTTACATATAATGGAGGTTATATGATGTGAAGGTTATCCATCTGTGGGTTACTATCGATCCCATTCAAGTAGATCAGCTACTGTACATTCCTTCAGTTTGCACAGACTACTTCATTTAGGAAAAAAAAAAAAATAATCTGCCACCATGAAAACAGCATTTTATTTATAACCTTTAGTCTTGCGCTGTTGCAGACGTGCTTACAACAAGCAGAGTCTGACAAAATTACATCCCCTAAACTGCGAATCACTGTCAGAGATAAACAAGATCAATTAGGGGGGGCAATAGGTGTAGCAGCCAATTCTGGAGATGTTCTGAGTGATAAAATTAAGTGAGGCTGCCAGAGGGAAATTGCACAAACCTGTCTGGTTTGGCTCCAGACTTATTTCTTGAACTAGGCAATGCCCAAGCAGTAAGGCTGCTTCAGCGCAAGGACATGGTACAATCAGCAGTGTGCTCGCTTCCATTTAATTGAGTGATGTCCCCTGAATGCCCATCTTCCCTATTCTTCGGGGAGAATTGCTTAAATTTACAACTGATTTCCATAACACATCCTTACCTGCCATTTCCTCAAACAGAAATTAACTTCTACCAGGAATATTATATAAAATGAGAGAGCAGCTCTCCTTTTCATCTATTTCCAATAGCTCTTCTTTTTGTTATGAGTGTTTATTTTCTTTTTATGGGGATTTTACTATCTTTTCTGCTATGATTTCTCCAATTTATGCACTAACTGAATACTTTGCAGTAACGGCTTTGTATTAAAAGCGCCATAGAATGGAAGTTTTCCTACAGATGGCTGTCTATCACAACACCCATTTGAATAGAGCTTGAAAACATTGTTTCTGTATTTGTTATAGGGTAAGGCAGCCACAGGCATATTATAGTTGCCTTTTCAATCTTTAGATTGAAAGGAGGAAAATAATATATTGCAACGCAGCTATACTGCAATTACACTTTGGGTATATTGCATTCACATTTGTGTCTCTTATTATCAGCAACGTACCAAATAACTAGAAGGATTTAGGCAAAAACAAAAAAATTGGTTACAGTCCTGGAGGGGTTGGCTGTACATGCCGTGTGTATATGGCCAGCTACACCACTGCCTCCACCCATTTTTTTTTTCCTTGCAGGATGTAGAGACAGATCTGGTCAGGGTGTGAACACCAGCTCAACCTTGCCTCATCTGTCCATGAATGACCATGCTCAGTGACGTTTGTCCTACAAATGCACCTCACCCTTCCAGGCCAATGGCTTTACTGGACTTTTAGAAGCTGTTCCCTGTGTCAGATTTATTCAATAGAAGGCGGGACTACATATTTAAATGGAACAATCTACAATTGGAGCCAAGTTTTAAATATGTATCTGTAGAAGTTACCAGACATCTCGGGAATGATGGGCAGAGGAACACCTAGTTTTTTGATCTGATTTAGGCACAGAATTTCTGTCTGGCCATGTCAAGAGAAAATATTTACAGAAGTATTAAGGAAGAGAAGTTTACTACCCGGCCTGATGCCTGGGAGGTTTGTGTGCCCGCAGGATTAGCAGGCATGTACTTATGTCAGACTAATGTACCTTCACCCCATTTTGGATTTGGGTTCACGTGCTGTGTCCAAACCTACTCTTCCTTCTACAACCTGATCTCTACAGATCAGACCAATCTCTGGTTACTAGCTTTTAATTGCAGCCACGTCAGTAAGTCTTAAGGTCATCTGAGCCCACCAGACTGTGCAGGGAAGGCTGATTATCACTGCTGAGCCACTGTATTTCAGTTGCAGATAACCTGAGGAGCACCAAGGCGAAAAGCACAATCACTGCAATTATTGTGATTCTGGTTCTCGGTTTACTGAGTTCCCTTCTGAGTTCTGGATTTACCTGCACTAATGCTGTCAGTAATCCCTACCAGACGTTTTTGGGACCCACAGGAGTCTATACCTGGAATTCCTTATGCGGTGAGTAACGCATTCCATGCTGACCACTTTCTGCCCACCATATAGATGAATACTGTATTCTCATCAATTCCAAGATTAAGAAATATATATCTGTAAAAGGAAACACTTGGAAAAAGTACTCCGTTCATTTGGTTTTGGTTTTTAACCATGTCTGCTGGGATATCTGGAAACTATCTTTTAAGTACAAGTAAAATACTAGTATGTACTTGAAGTGACACCATCGATCAGTAGGAGTCTGGACTCACTAGCAGGAAAAATGGAAATGAAGAAGCCCCAACAGGTGTAGCGTCACTTCATGCATGATGCATGTTGAGAAAAACAGAGTAAACTGACAAATACAGAATGAAACTAAAGGAAAAGCATGCACTGGATGTGACTACACTGCAATTTGTAACCTCTTTAAGACCTTACATCACTATTTTGTAGTATTTGCAGCGTATCTGTTGCTGGGTTACATACATACCAAATTAGGCCTCTAAGGTCTAATCTACAGGATGGACTCTAGCTTAATTTCCAACAAATGTGTTGAATCAAATACATCCACAACAGCATTAACATGGGGAGCTGGCAGTTAGGAGGACTGAGTCATGGTGAAATTTATTTCCTTCTCTAAAAAACACTTTCACACATAAAAAGTAAGTTTTAACATTCCCTAAGCAGGAAAAAAAAATGGTAAAGACACTGAGCTGTTAAGAGACATGAACTCTGTCAAACAGGTCCCTGGAGGTGTAAGCCCTCACTCACCTGGTAGACTTGAGTCTGGCTGCTCCCAAGAAGCCTTCCTACCCTCTTAATCTCGTTGCGGTAATGACTTCAGCTCTCACACTCAGTTTTCCTCAAGAGGATTATGTGTTCCTCTAATACTAGGTTTGCACTCAGAAAATTTTCTTTAAAGACATCTGATTACAGAATACTTCAGCATGGGCATTTCGTCCTTCAAAACGCTTCAGGTCCGAAGACGCTCCGCTGGTGGAGCGGGAGCTTGCTCACCCTTGGCCGTGTTCTCAGCAGCATCGTCCTGTCCTGGGGCCGCACTCTGTGAGCTGCCTTTGTCAAAATCAGACCTTGGTGGAAAGGGAATTGTATAGATAAATGTAGTCTTAATCATAGCAAGTATTGGTGGGGGGGTGAAACCCACCCATTGTTCTCCAGACATGGCTACCACAGCATAAAAAAATAAATGCTGAAACAGCTGTGGATGCCTTGAAACACAATAAGAAAAGTGAGCAAAAGCCTAGCTTAGACAGTTATTTAACTTTTGAGAGAAGTGGATCATTGTCTCATCACATGAGAAAGTTGTTAGTTTCCTGAGCCCAGCACCTGTTACGCAGCCTGAATCTGCAAGATTTGACCTGAAATGAAAGGACCGTGGGCTTGCCAAAATAAGTATTAGTGAGAAAGTAAACCCCCATGTTGACTGAAGATTGTGGTTACTTTTTACAGCCCTGTAAGTGCTATGACCTGGAAGTCTATTTTGCCATGGGTGTGGTTTTATGAAAATATCACGCACCACTTGATGTGTGAGTGTATCTTGAAGGATCCTAATTCTCCTACCAGATGGCCTGAAAGTCCAGTGTCCTCCTGAAAAAAACAAAAGCTGAACCTGTTTCAGTGGGAACATGTGTAGAATGGTGTACTTAGAGGGAAGGAATAGAAATATTTTCACCAATGATCAGAGATTATACCTCCATTAGCACTATGAAAGTAGAGATGTAAAAACATTATTTAAATAAATGTCAAAGTAACCAAATTCCATGTATATTCAGAAGGGTATAGGGAATAGATACAGATCTAGTAAGACATCTCATTTTGAGTCATCACAGAGTCATTGAATAATTCAGGTTGGAAAGAAAATGAGGTCTCTAAGTCTATGCTCTTGAGCAAACCTGGGCCAACCCTGAACACAGAGCAGGTTGCTCAGGGTTTTATCCAGTTGTGATATTCGGGCTCATATCAAATAGGCTTTCTGAAAATCACCTGAAGAGTGAATATAATATATTCATCAGCACTAAATTCAATGAAAAAAAAATACATTAAATAGCCTTATCTAAGAAAAGTCAGTAAGAATCCATTAATTTTAGAAGAAGATATAGTTGCCAATGTCAAAACACCTGGCAGATACTATTAGGTGGGACAAATGTCCTTTAAATGACCTCATATTTTACTAATGGGAAACAGTAGATTAATCTTTGTCTTAGTCCAGGTATTCTAACCAATTTAAGTAGAATATCTACAAGTAGCCACTTAAATAATACTACAGTTTCACCTCTAACATTTGTACTTACATTTTCTAGGAATCTTCATACTTATAGCCATGATACTTTTTCCTGTGAACATAGAAGAATATGGCCTGTCCATAGAATTGGCCAATGGATGTTTTTCTTTTCTGCAGACACATACCAAATCTGAACACGCTTACGGATATTCATATTGGATCATGCTGCTCATCATTTTTCTGAACATTGCTTCTATCATTATCATATATTTCTATGACCACGCAAGATATTCTAAGAAGAAAGAACAGGAAAGACCCATTGAAAATGCACCAAAAGATGTCATTCTCTTTTAAGGATACCGCTGAAAAGAGGATGTAAAGAAAAATGACTATTTAATATGGACAATCATGGCTGATCATTTCCATTCAAATTGAAGCTGTGTGTATAGTTCAATTAACAAAATAGCCTATTTTGCCTTCAGAGTAATTTGATTTTATCTTTATGGTAGGCATTAGTGTAATACTTACAAGTTTCCATTGGTAAATGTGCCACTTAAACGCCTCCGAGTAGATGTGGCCTGAAGTATGTGATGCCAGTACCCATCCCAAAGGAATGGGCCTCATGGACCTTATGGATCTGCTCCTCCCTGGAGGCACCACTGTGAAAACATGCTCCTAGACAGGCTCTTCCTCTCCGTACCACCACCGCTGTCCCCTTGCCCATGCAGCACAGAGGGGCTGGTTCCCACCTCTGCTTTCTGGATTTTCCTGGACCCC
Organism: Strix aluco; assembly: GCF_031877795.1. Lineage (NCBI taxonomy): Eukaryota > Metazoa > Chordata > Aves > Strigiformes > Strigidae > Strix > Strix aluco. The sequence continues at coordinate 39,114,963 of NC_133937.1, read as the reverse complement.
GGGACAGCAGTGGCTGCCCCAGCTTTCTGCAGAGGTGCACCAACATCGGCACGTCATGGATGCGCTTCTGCTTCACCCTTTGGATCTGAAAAGGAGGATCAGAGACACGGTTTTGTAATTTGGGATCTCAAGGGGCAGGGGATGATGAGAAACGGTCGTGAAGGTATTGATGCTTCATTTTGTCCTGCAATTCACAGAATCATCAAGGTTGGAAAAGACCTTGAAGATCCTCCAGTCCAACCATGAACCTCACACTGACCATTCTCAACTCCACCAGATCCCTCAGCGCTGGGTCAACCCAACTCTTCAACCCCTCCAGGGATGGGGACTCCCCCCCTGCCCTGGGCAGCCCATTCCAACGCCCAACAACCCCTTCTGCAAAGAAATACTTCCTAAGAGCCAGTCTGACCCTGCCCTGGTGCAGCTTGAGGCCATTCCCTCTTGTCCTATTGCTTGTTCCTTGGGTCAAGAGACTCATCCCCCCTCTCTGCACCCTCCTTTCAGGGAGTTGTAGAGGGCGATGAGGTCTCCCCTCAGCCTCCTCTTCTCCAGACTAAACCCCCCCAGTTCCCTCAGCCGCTCCCCATCAGACCTGTGCTCCAGACCCTGCACCAGCTCCGTTGCCCTTCTCTGGACACGCTCGAGTCATTCAATGGCCTTTTTGGAGTGAGGGGCCCAAAACTGAACCCAGTCATCGAGGGGCGGCCTCACCAGTGCCGAGCACAGGGGTAAGATCCCTTCCCTGTAATTCTTACCACTGTCCTTTCCCTGCTTAGGGATCTTCTCCTGCAGGTCCCCATGGCAGTGCCCTGGTGATTGCAGGCAGGCTTGCAGGCTCCTGTTCATGGGTAGGAGCATGAGCGCTTGGACAAAGTCACCTGTGGTCAGTCACCGTCACAAACCTCCCAACAGCAACAGCACCGACCGCTTTCCATGCTCCCTTTGCTCGGTGCTTTCATCCATGGCTGTTGTAGCAAGAGGAAGGGCCAGGGCTTACAGAAGACAGCATAGGAGCCCAGTACCTGTAGTTATTAATTTGTAGAAATATTAGCAAAATGCTGTTTCAGGCTGGTTATAGACCCTTGATTAATGTCGACAGCAGAGCCACACCTTGAGCAGGTGTGGTTGTCCGCTTCCCCACCTGCTACGGCAGACTGTCATTTTGCCCTGACACAAGTGCCAAATAGTGGGTTTTCTTAGCAATGATTTATGGCTGGCACCATCCCCATGTCCAGTTTAATTAGTATTTCACATGCACACAAAGACACACAACTGTAGAACTACATAGAAGTGGGGAGCTCCCTTCCAGCCCCGCCAAGGGAAGGTGAGCAGATGAACGTGACCTTGGGACAGATGCCATCATGCAAAATCATGCTTAGTGCTCATGTCCCAGGAGAAGTGCACCGTGCAAAACAGTGGTCAGCACCTTCTGCTCCTTTGCTCCTTACCTCTGCAGCTAGCAGAACAATTTTTTTTTTTTTTTTATGGTGTGGTTTTCCTTTACAATATGATTTTCACAGTCATGCTTGATAGCTGTCCTGGGATGCAAGGGATGTTCATGGACTAAAAAAAAGCATTTCTGAAGAGGGGATAAGAAGATACAAGAGGTGACTTCTCACTATTTATGTCAAAAAATAAAGTTTCAGGATTAAAATGCTCAATACTTTATGCAGCTGTGCTCTTTCAAAGGCATCAAAGCAGAGGGCTTTCCCATCCTGCTTAAGTGTTTAACTGGAAGTATGATGAGGGCAGAGCAGGGAATAAAAATAAAAGAAGGTTTCTGAGACTTGAGGGGCGGCATAGGTCAACAAAATAAGAGATGTTATCTGCTCTCCACTGCTGACAAGAACCATGCCTAGAACTGCTTTTCAGTGCTGTAAACATTGCAGTTAAACCGTCGGATACTGTGCACCCGCGAGCGAAGCTGGCACAAAGCCAAACATTTGCCAGTTTTGCTTTGGCTGCAAAAATTTTCACACAGTTTCAGCATGCATCTGTCACTGTTGTACTCAGCCAGCATCCATCACACAATACAATTACACTTATATCAGGCACTTGCTTGCAGAGAAATAAAGTCATTGTAATAGAATAATACCGGAGGAGCAAGAGCTCCTGCATTGAAAAGCGGTGGCTTACCATTGCTTGGGCATTTCTATTTCAATGAAGTACTAATTGCCATACAAGAGCTGAAAAAAAAAAACAAAACACATTCCCACTTTTGTGTGCCTGTTGGAACCACCTGGCTCTGTTAAAAATCAGTCTGGAAGTCTCAAGAGACCTTATGCTCGCCTGCTGACACGTACGGCTGCGAAGCAGAGGAGATGTGTCACTGGAAAGTCACTGGGTCGTCCGCTTTGATGTAAACTACAGATCAAAATCATTATAACACTAAAAAAATAATCAAATTTCAATAGTAAAGTCATAGGTGACTAACAAGTCTGCCTTGATATTCTTAATCTGAATGTTCTATTTCAAATTAACGACAGGACTTTCCTTCTCGAGCTCAAAATGACCCTCTCTGCTCTATGCTACATACTTTCTGCTTCCTGCAACAGCATCGGCTTGGCAGATGTTGCTGACGGAGGTTTAGCAGGCGGCGATGAGGCCGAGGAAGGCAGCAGCCCTCATGCCCCAAAGAGCAGCTGCCCGTCCCTGCATGGATGGACTCACCCAACCTCGGCCAGGCTGCAGAAGAAACAACTGTGAGAGGCCAGTGAGGCAGTGCAAGGAGAAGAAGCAGAAAACTGTCAGAAACTTTCCTCTCTGTTTCCCTCAAAATGCCACGACAGCCTGTAAAGCGGTAGCAAAGCGATGTGTGCCCTGGGGATTGTTATATTTTATAATGAGGCCACAGAAAGGTCAGTTATCAGGTAACTGCCTGGATTTAGAAGCACCTGCTCCAAATTAAATTACAAAATAATAGATCTCTGGAATTACACATCTCCCAGAAGAGAACAGACTGCCCAGGAGCCATCCAGGACAGGGCTGGCCCTGACAGCCAAATATGCGGGATGAGCAAGCAGGAAGTCAAACCGTTCTAGTATCTGTTTGCTGAATCAAAAGCTCAGTAAGAAGGGATTGTGCATGTGGGTTACAGCCACTTCTACCGAAAGAAGATAAAAAGGAAAAAAAAAAAAAAACAGGATGCAACGTAATCTAACCTTGCATTTAGGTTTTATGATATCATAAAGGAATTGGTCTGGCTCTTGCCAACCAGGCAGCCTTTCAAATGAATGGAGCTGTGTTCAGTACACTTATCCTCTTAATGAGGACAAATTTTGGCAGTTTACCCTTAGGTAAAAAGGGAAAAAAGCTTGCACTGTCAGCTTGATGCACTCTTGAAAGAAAAATCAAGCTCCCATCTTATCTAAACCCAGGGTAATTTTACACATTCATCACTTGCCAGTCGTTGAAGTGTGTTGCTTTTCACCAGGATCTGTGTCTGATCAGGTCAAGGGAAGGACCCAGGCTGAAACCAGCTGAAAGATGAATCTTCCCTTCCGCATCTGAGGTCCCAGCTCCGAGCTTGCCAGGGCTGGGGCAGGATGCGTGCGACGTGCTCCGTCACCTTGCACCTCAGGGCTAGGAAATACCAAAAGCTGAGCTCGAGCCCACACGCGTGGCTTCTGCTGCCTGCCTGGCTCACCTCACAAGGGCTTTTGGTAGGAAAACATGAGATCTGGTGTGAATGGGGCCAGGAGTGGTTTTGGTCCTGCCAAGGGAGCCAGCACGAGGGGCAAGCAGGCAGGACGGTCAGTGGCCTTGGTGCTCAGGTGTGACTTTGGGCAGCAGCACCCACCACGCACGGCGGAGGAGGGCTGAGCCCTCCGGCCGGGCATTTGCAACACGCCTGGGAACCCACGGCTCACTGCAGCTATTACAATGCTCTGCCAGGAGTTTGGCAGCTGGAGAGGAACGAGGGGAGGATTATCCAGCAAGACAGCCAGCAGCTCCCTTCTGCTCGCCTCTCTGATGGGCATAAACCATCTATTTTCCTCCTTTTTCTCCCCAAAGGAGAAACCCCTTACTCCCAGTCCATGCTGACCTATCCATCATGGTTGCTCCAACTAAATAAGTGACTTGCTTTGCTCTGGCTAAATAAGTCATTAGAATGCTCCTACTAAAGCGAACATGATAGAACTAACAAATTTTAAAGCAATCATATATACCATTACTTGATAGTTCATTCCCACCTCAGAAGCTCTGCTTCCTATTTATGCAAGATCTATTTTAGCTTTAGGGTTCACTCGAAAATTTTCACACTGGATAAAAGTTACACCAAATTCAACAACTGTAGAAGTGCTGAATAAAGGCAGCTTTTTCTTTGGGAACACAGAAGATCCTCAATACCCAGTAAATTATCGGTTACCTTAATGTTTAGCAGCAGCTGAAAACATTTAATAAGACACATTGCAAACCTCACAGCAGGCAAATGCAATAATTTTTGATGTAGGCATATCTACTTGACAGCACGGCAGAAGCTAGTTAACTTCACAATTACAGAAAAAAGAGCCAGCACAGCTTTGCTGTTACCCACAGGCAAAGAGACTCAGTCAATAAAACCAATCCCTGTCCCCCAGGAGCTATTCTGCTAAAGAGTCATCCAGCTCCTGCTATTTAAAAATCTCTGCTGGTAGGAGAACTGCCAGAATTAACAATCGATGTTCTAAATCAAGTGCAGTATCGCCAACGTGGTAATGATTTTTATTATAGGGCTATCAGAGAATTAAAAATAAATATTACTCTTACAGCCCTGTGGCTGGTTTGGACAGTGGATGGAAGGGAGGGGAGCCTGAAAACAGGATCACCACAGGACAGCTCAGTGGTGTCCCCCCGTGACGTAGGCTTTTGTCACGTTGACCAGGTGCAAAACGCAAGATTTCAGCTTTTTCTCTGAGTCCATTCTCTAAGTGAAGCCTCTGGGACAGCACTCAAACATAAGGCAGCTCAGGGAATTGTGGCATGAAGATGTAGAGGCGAGCTTTAGACTGGCACACACGCAAGCAGTTTATTCTCATGATGAGCCAGACCTATGTTGTAACAGGTTTTCAATATTCACTGACTTAGCACCTGTACTTTTCACTACTCAAGTCTCTTCTCTCCGCACTTGCCCACCTAACACTCCTGCCTGCTGTAAAGCTACATTACCTAAACTGGTGTGACCCATTTTGTCACACACTAGGAAAAACGCAGAGGTATGATGTAAGCTGGGAAAGCCCACGTACTGCCAGGGCCTTTGAGACGCGCCCATCAACAGCTCCTCCCTGCCCTTTTGCCTCTCCCCTGTTAAAACCTTTGCTTTAAAGCTGTGACTTAGTTTTCCAATGCTCAGAAGGTGACGTTGGGAGAGCACAGGAGCAGAGGAGGCCCTGCGAGCCGTAACAGCCATGGAAGCTGCAGCGGTGCCCTACATCGTGCTGGCTGCATTCCTGCCAATGTGTTTGTTAGCCTGAGCTAAAATTTGGGGTTCTTAGGTAAAGAATTTCAACAATTTTAGCACTGCTGGTGAAGCACACATCGATGCTGCTCCAGTATGAGTAACAGAGCCCCCAGCAGTCAAGTATCAGATGAGTTTTCCCCCTTCTCAGACAGAGGCACAGATCCACTTCATGCACGAGAAGCTTTAAAACCTGCTCCTAGCATCATCCTGAGCGCTTATGATTCTGTGAGACTTTACCATGGGCACACTTGGAATGGGGGTTCCTCAGGTTGTTATGCTGCAGCGTTTCCACCACAGTGCACACAGAGCCTGGCACGGGATGCTCGCTGGCTTTCATGGGATGCCTCAGGGTGTGAGGTTAGTCTGGAAGGGAGCACTGGTATAAACATCCCAGAGGAATCCCCGCTTGGAAAAATGTACCGCAAGGACGGAAACAAAGCATTTATCCTCAGTTTAAGTGTCCCTTTTCTGGATAACTTTTGTCATTAACTCTCCTAGGTGAGCTTCTGATTCAGTCTTCTAAAGAACAGGCACAAGCCAGTAGTCACACTTCAGGGATCATCCCATCTCTCTTCTGTCTACTCATTTATCTTTTAAAAGGAATCTAGATAAGAATTGCAATGGCATTCACTGAGGATCTCTTTAAAGTCATCTTTTGGGGAGGATATTGTGGTACCTCCTCATATTATCCCTGCAAACAGTACTGGGGGAGGGGGGAGCAGCTTCCAGAGGAAAGCCAGAAGGAAGGATCAGGTATGTGCACATGGTCTTAAGCTGGGTAATAGGGACAGAGGCCTTTTCAAAATGAAAACAGGTCAGTATCAAAACTTAGTTCAAAGAGAAAAAGTCTGTTTATAAAACAGAGTCCAAACAGGCAGCGCTCCCCTCAAGGGACACAGCTCCAAGCTGAGCCCCATGAGCCACGCAGTGGTTAAAAACACCCTCAGCTCTTCTCCCCGCACATTTTGCTAAGGCTAAAACTTTACCCCCTCCTATGGAAGGGGCAGAGGATCAGAGCTGCCTGTGGGGACGGAGCAGCAGGCGCTTCGATGCTGCCAGGCAAGTTGTTTGACACCAAGGGCAGTGGCTCTGCAGATGCCACGGGGCTGTACACACGTCCAGGCTCTTTGATAGATCACAGCCTGGTTGTCTTTTCTTTTTTCTTTATTTTTTAAAGAAAGCATCTGCAAATCCTCAGACATTGAGGAGATGACTTGGAATTCACCTTTCTAGGCGGACAGGATTTAGGTGGCGGTGACAGGTATTTCTATAAGCAGTGCTGATGCACCCCCTTATCTCAGGGCAGTGATCTCCAGGCATTAATGGGCTCCTGCTGCTGGAGGAGCAGTTACCTGCAGTGAGCAAACCACATCAAAATGACCTCTTAGAAGAAAAGGAACTGAAAACTAAGGAAATCAAATCTCACAAAACAGCATTCTCTGCAATAATTCAGGATGTTCATCCTGCTCAGCCTGTTCAGAGCTGGGTTCTGCTCCTGTGCCTTGCAAAAGACTTTTGCTAGAAAATAATGGGGATCCTCTCAGCTGCTCATGAACCACTTTGCTCCTGGCTCTTCGCCTCGGGAGCCATCAGAGGGCAGCAGGCTCCTTCCTAGGCTGCCGCCAGCCTTGCCTTTTTTTTTTTTTTCCTTCTTTTCTGTTTTGTTGTCCTTTGAAGGGGAGAATGAAAAAGAGAGGGAGGGAGAGAGACAACTGTCTTAACTGTATATGCAAAGTCAATAGCATATTTCACCTCCTTCTCTGAGACACAAAAAAGCCCAAAGAAAAATTGTTACCTAAATTACATGTTAATTTTAGGTGCTCTAATCAGCACCCCAACTCTGGACAACCTGGAAACGAGCACAGCGGGCACAGCATAGAGTGGTGGGTTGCTTATACTTACACTGGAAAAGGCTTCTTGGCTAGTTCCCAATATTAGAAGAGGTAAATTACCAAAACAACCAAAAAACCCAGAGGCATGTGAGTCTAGATGATGTTCAAAGCCACTTAACCAGAGCTGCTGGTGTGAATTCTGCAGAGTTACCAAAGCTATTGATTAATAATGGTTAGAAATACAGACTCAAAGAGAAAATGGGATTTTATACAGTCCCACTCTTCAGAGTAAAGGGGAAAAATACCATGTTTTGAAAAGGTGACTGAGACAACATTCATTTATTTCTTGATCAGTAGAGTATGAGCATAACCAGCATCCCAAATAATAAAGCAGTGTTGCTCAAAATTATTTTCCAAACATTGTTAATTATCTCCTGGATGTAGGAAAGATAGAATACATCTGTGACCACAGGAGTGGTGGTTTCTCCCGTTCTTCATCGAAGACTTTAAAAACAAGGATACTCCCTCAGAAGCCAAATCCAGACAAGCCCTGTTTCCATGTCAAAAGCTGGTACATTTAACCTCATCACCAATGGAAAAGGTTTTTCAGCTTCAAATAGGTTCTGACAAAAAACTATTTTTCATAGAGGGGAAGTAAATATTCTGGAATGAATATCCACATTTTTCAGACTCCAGATTTCTGTATGATGAAAGAAATAGATTAAGAAAAAATCCTAGGAAAATACAGTGATTGTGGAGATTAATGGCACTCTTTGAGAAGTATTTTTTATCTAGTTCTACATACTAAGGCCTCAGAATAAGCATCAGACATATTAGAGTGGATATTAGCATATTCAGATTTAAGCTTCTAGGGATAAGAGCAATTCTAAAAGTCAGCAGTGCAGAAGAAAGCTGAACATAATTAAAAGTGAACTTCATTCAACAACAAACATCAATGTAGGAAGATACAGATGCACAGTGGAGTTGTATTACTCTGCCGTTTGTGTGCATTTTCCAGTGCTGAAGCAATATTTTCTGATGGAGTGCCTGCTTTTCTTAGAAATAGATTAGACAAAAAATAATAATCAAAATTTAATTTCCAAAGTTTTAGAGATTTTTCTGAAACTATCCCAAACCAAGAGATTATTGTTTGGAAACATCACCAACCCTTTCCCTCATTCTGTTTTAGTTTTGTAGGTGAACAAAAAGTTAAAAAGTCAAATAATTTTCCATGTTTCCAAATTTTCTGACCAGCTTTAGGATGCGTCTGATAAATTTTCCTTATGATTATCCATGCTTCGTGTATATACTTCTGATGTCATACATGATTTCTTGCATAACATCATTTAAAGGAACAATTTACCCTAGAACACGTTATTTAGAGCAAATTTTTCATGACTACTTTGAAATATTTAAAGAAGGTGGTTTAACCTCTGTTACATGTAAATTTTCCCCATTTAAAGAAAATTTTAAAAACCCACACCTGTGAAGCCCTAAAACAACAACAAAAAAATCTTCCTGTGCTTTCCCAGGTGCTTTCTAAAGAGGTGAGTGGTTTCTGCAGATCCCTGCTCCTGCAGCAAAGCACCCCATGTTGTGACAGCTTCTCCTGAGGGGCCTTTCACCATGGTGGAGATCCCACAGCAGTGACCCAGTTGACTCTGGGTTTCTTTCCACGTATGTTTTTACGTGTTAAGGAGCAGATCCATCTCCCCTTGTTCCCATCTGCCAAATGGGATTATATGAGAAGAAAAGTGTCTTTCAGTGTGGAGAAACTGAAGCAACAGGCAACACTCACAGAATTTGCAGCGTAGGGCAATACATCAGCGCACTGGTGCTTGGCCTGTCTACAGCCCCAAGGAAGCTGTCAATGCTAATAAAGCCACTGAAAGATGGATAATATCCTAATTATAAGAACTTCAAAGAAAAATCAATTAATTATAGTAAAACTACATCTTAATTTCCTAAGGACTTTGGGGTTCAGCCTGGACATAGCCTTCATCTGCCCGTGATCTAAGTACACACAGTGTTTCTGGCCTCCTTCCTGAATCTGAGTATTTCATGTATGAGCTGTCATGGCAAGAAGGAAAAAAAAGCATTTTGTGTAAAGTGCCAAGAAATCATGGGTTCATATTCAGTCACGCAAAGAAAATTAGCAAATTAGTGAATTCTTTCACTGCACCATTGACAAATGCTTCAACAGAAACTGTTTTGACAGTGGCTTTCGGCAGCAATTTCCCAGCTAGAATAGGCTACATCCAGGCAGAGAGTCAAACTTTAAAGAGAAGAGGCAACAGGACAGTAGTGTCACATGGGAAATGCAGAATTATGTGATTTACGCTACAAAAAGCGTTTCCTAAAATGGTACCTAGCTATCCATATGAGTTTATATTTAGACACTCCCTGCAGAGCTAGGACTTCGGTCATCTGAGGGTTTCACCGCACCATGAACCACACTACAAAATGAAATGAGGCGATGTCACAGGGCCAGCCCTAGAGTTTGGGAGAAGTCTTGAGCAGTCATGTTAGATGATCCATGAAATGTATTTGACTGTGAATACTCAGTTTCTGTGAATATACATGCACAACAGACAATCCACACAATCAGCAGCACAGTAGAGTAAGCTGCAAGGCTCATTACACCCGTGGTCAGACTAACAAAGATCAGGTTGTCCAGATTACATAGTTCTTCCTGGATTTCCAAGAGCTTTTTAGGCAGTTGTAAGGAAGCCACATAGCTGTGGCATAAGGGAGGGTCTGGCACTGATAACATAGCTAAGGCAGGAACCTACGGTAGGAATTAGTGATTGGATCTTGCAAAGGATGGAGGTGACCGTTACCATTCCACAGGAACATGTGCTGTTCAGTATAGTCACATACTGAAATGAGAAGTGGTGCATACTGGAAAAATGATCCCTGTGTCACGTTTGAAATTATGTACATTGAGTTGACTCAGACTGAGACTTCAGGGTTCTCAGCTCAACAGCTGTCAGAAATGCTGATCAAATGTTGGACAAAGACAAGAATAATAAAGGAAAAGAGTAGAGAAGACAGCATGTAATCTGATGACATAGACATCCATGGCTTGCCTATACAGGTTAGATATGCTCCATCTCAAAAAAAAAAAAAAAAAAGGACAAAAGGACATAGTACTGGAAAAGGTTCAGAGAAAGGCAACAAGGATGAAGAGCAGCGGGAAAGAGCTCCTGCTGAACCTCCAACCCAACCCAGCTTATACCAGTGCAAGAGAACAAGCTGAAAGCTGGGACTGGAAACAGCAATCCATGTCCCCTCTTAGACTCCACATGTGTAGGCTGCAGAATGAAGTGGGAAGCGATGTAATATAGAGGGGCAAATGTCTAGAACCAGTGTACAATCCAGGAACAATGTATTCAGGAGGCGTGATGAAGACAGCCGAGGGATTGCACTGGGAAGCTTGTTCAACCCAACATAGCAGGAGGTTGAAGAAAGGCACATTAGGAACTAACAAGTTATCCACAAAGAGTCAGTGCTGACTTACAGGACTAATACAACTTTAAAGAATAATGTTCCATCACATACATACTGCTAATTAGTATCCATGCAGACATTACTGTGTATATTTTTATTCTTCTTTTAGAATAAATAATAAATCCGATATAAATGCAAGTGGGTAGTATATGCAAACTCTGTTGGTCTCTGCACACCATTATTCTGTGCAAGAAAAACTTGAACAACTTGTGCTGGAGCAAATTAAGAAGAAAATTCCTTCTTTCTGTCAACACATACATTAAATGTAATTAAAAAAAACATTTAAAATTTGTTACTAAGGCAATAAATTGACTTTTCAAAGATTCCATAATCCCACCCCTCGGAAAAAAAGAAAAGTTACTCTGGCAACTGAACAAATAGAAGAGCTAACAAAGCCCACGGGTGACACAGGGGAGGCACATGGAGTAGGTGCACATCTCTAATGGTATCTGTCCAGATGGGAACCTCCTACCACCGTATCATCTCTAATTTTGCTCAGTTAAGCACTTGCCAGCATTTTAAGCTGCCTTTTCAAGCCTCTTCCCAAACCTTAATGTGACTTTTGATTCTTTCTGACAGAAGCATGGTACAGCATAGTGACTGAAAACTTCCTTTCCGGGTGGGTGAGCTGCTGTATCTTTCTATTGGGAAAAACAGTTCTGCCAGCTTTATGCAAAATAATTGAAAACAGGAAAGAATAGGAACTTTCATTGACTTGAGTGGGCTTTGGATCAAGTGGTGAACAAATTAACATGACAATAGTGGGGATCTTTTCATGTTTATCCTGTGAGGGGAAACTGATGGGGATCAAAATATCCTCACTAATCTCAACTTCCTTTCCCCACCTCCATTTAAAGAGAAGATAACATGGATTAGAGAGCACCAAAAGCAATTTTTGCTTCAACCATCAAGTTCTCCAGACGCTTTTGCATGTTTTGAGGGAAGCAAAAAAATCAAAATAAATCCAAGATTACCTACATTGAACTAGTCTAACAACACTGAGAATCAGGCACCTTTGCATCCATATCATATCAGATTGTTACTGCAATGCTGATACACTGCTGAATAAAAAAACACAAGTGTTTAAGCACAGCAATTAATAAGTCAGTTGTAGCAGTGCCATCCTTAGAAAACCCGTAAGCCAAGTTATAAACATTGCAAATTAACCATGGTCAAGATCTTCACTAATATATAACTGACTGTTATTATCAGAGCAAGACCACTACTGCATTATAAATATATTGGGACTACCCAAAAAAACCTATTTATTTAGAAGATTACAGCATGACCATGCTCAACAGAGATGGTATGCACGAAGATCAGACGTGCTCATCAGGCTCTCATAGTTCACAGAATCGCAGAATCGTTCAGGTTGGAAAAGACCCTTGGGATCGAGTCCAACCCTCAGCCCTACTCTACAAAGTTCTCCCCTACACCACATCCCCCAACATCTCATCTAAACAACCCTTAAACACATCCAGGGATGGTGACTCCACCCCCTCCCTGGGCAGCCTATTCCACTGTCTGACCAAGATAATCTTGTCTTCATCACAGTTCAGGAATGTCTGGGCAGAAGACATTTGCTGTCTTCCCTATCCATTTCCCTCTGGCTCAGGAAAAACAGAAACAACAAATGCCCTCTACTCCTCAAGTGCTCAACTTGCTCTTTTTTTTTTTACAGCTCAATCATGAATATGTGTTCAATGCAGCATGATGAAACTAATATATAAACAACATTTATCAGTCATTTTTTCTCTCCCTTTTGTAGAGGTAGCCTCTGCCTTTTTTTGACAGGACCAAAACACGAGCAATGCCATGGCCATTGTCACATGCCTGTAACAGAAGACAAACAACGTATCACCACAGAACTATCAAATTATCTCAAGATGACCCATTGCGGTTGTAAAATAAAACACATTTCAGTGCTGAGTGAGAAAGATTGAAACCTGCCTATCTTCTTTCTCAGCACAGAAGTGATGACTCACATTTTTAAGAAGCAAATCTCCACTTCCCGGTAGGTGGCTAAATCTGGAACCTCACAAATGTCCCTGAATTGGAGAACTGAAGATAAGGGCTTAGGTTTTTTTTTTCAATTTTGCACATGTGATTTCTGCCCTTTGGGATGTGCAGATGTCTCCACTTTTATGTCTAAATCAGAGATAAAGAGCTTGTGGTTAAGGGTCCGGTCAAGGTCTGAGAAATGCAGGGACTACAGATGTGATCACTGTTCTGCCATGTGGTGCAAAACTTCCAGGGCTAAGATTGCGTATTTTAAGACTACAGTGCTGAATTTAACCACATTACAGCCGTAGGAATTCACCTTGATTTTCCAACGAACAGTTTAGGTGCTCAGTTTACAGAACAGAGTTTCTTTGGAGAACTGGAAAATTCTGTAATATCTTCCACAGACTTTGAACTCAGTGGAAAGCAGCAGGTCCTGTTCTCACCCGTCCCTCATCATGCTGCACCCAGGTACCTTCCATATATATTAGACAACACTATAGGGTTTGCAACATAAAATAAAAAGCCCTGATATTTCTACTATTCCCTGTTGCTCCCACTCCCTGTGCAGGCAGGCAGGACCAGAGGCATGCAAGGGACGCAGCCCTTGGCCAGGCCAGCTGGGCTACAGTCTTTGCACCATTATTTTAAGGTGGATGTTTTACCAGCAAGCTGGGAGTAAAAAAAACCAAGCTTTTAAGAACAAACCCATGTATTTATCAGATTTAGCAGTCTGTCTGTGGGGAGGAAACACAGCAAAAGAGGCTAAATGAAGAGGGTAATGATATATACCGCAGGTTATGTGTTAGCTTTGATGCTACTATCAAATCCCCAACCAGCAAAGGGAAAACAAAACAGAAACCACACTGAATTATCTACAAGAATAAACCTGCTGCTGGCTGAGGTTGTCTGTAGAGTTAGAGCAGTTTGGTAAAATACACCTCTCAAGTAGCAGTTTTAATTTATAAAGGTTTCTCGTCCCATAAATTACTATTTTTCAGGCATGGCATGTTACCTGCAATATAGCTGTAGAGGCGGACGAGAAGAAAACTGACAACCCATCTTCATCCATCTTCATTTGTCTTCCATGAATATGAGAAGATAAGTGGGGGCCCCATTTCACAGCGCTAGCCTTTGCTCACTGATACCATCTCAGCAGTTACTTATCACAGTCTCTCCCTTTACTCTGCTTTCCTCAGTCCCGGCCTTATAAGTTGAGACATGCTCAAGTGACCACAGCTCCTAGATTTTGAAATAAGGTTGTTTTATTTTTCTAACAATTCGCTGGAAATTAAACTTTGCACAGGAGAGAAAACACCACAAAGGGATATCATTCAAAACAATGTTTAAATGGACACATCAGTTAAGTTTTAAATGCTATTTACTTCTGTTACAAATATCACAGTGCTCCCTGCAGATCAAAACGGTTGCACAGTATATTGGATTTTAATAGCACCTCCAGGTTTAATATGAGATCATGAATGAAATCTGCCCACAGATGTCAAAGTATCCTGCAAGCAAATATGCATTCAAATTATTTTGCTGCAGCCAGAGGGTGACTATTTCTAATCTGGAAAGAATTTCCATTATTGAAACCAAAGAAAAAGAAGGTTAATGAAAAGGATCTGTAGCTTCTGGTGAATTCTGGGGTGGCTACTCAGACATTTTTTATGAAACCCAAGTTGAAAACACTTTTAGGCAGCTTATTGCTAAGCAGCAAAACTAACAGAGGTAAGGCTTATTGCAAACTACTAAAAAGAGTATCAAAGTCCTTAATTGAAGAGGGGTGCAGGAGGTAAACAAACTCAGGTATAAGAAAGGAGCTGAACAGGGTAGCATCATCTGGATTTTGTCAAAATGTTTTTTTAAAGGAGAATCAGGGAACAGGGCATTGACCTTTTCTGTAGATAATACTCTTCATCCCTCTTTAGAGAAAAGAGGATGTCATCATTTATTCCAAGAAATGTTCCCTGGCGTGGACTTGTAAGACTAACCCCCAGAGTTTTATTTCATCATTTATACTGGTTTATTACATGTGTCCAAAATAAAGAGCAAATTTTTCTCTAGGAAGCTAACAAGTGCCAGCCATATACTTGCAAGGATGCAGAAACCCTCTTCTTTCACATATACACAATCATCTGGTAATTCTGAAAAGCAAAGCCATCTTGTGTATAGACAAACATACTTTGTGTATGTGGACTGTTGTCCAAGATGAATTTCAAGACTAAATATGTTCATCTGAAAGTCATAAAACATCTTGAAGGAAGATTTAGTTTGAGAGATTTTCTTCTCTTTTAAATCTCAAGCAGCTGTAGCTACTTGTTAGCATTCATTAAGACTAAGAGCGCTCTCATTCTCATCTGTGGAACAGCTTGAAGCTCAAGGATGGTTTTATTTCCCCAGGTTGAAAGAAAAGAAGATCCCTCTGACCCGATAGTGCAGTGAAACTAATTATGACTGAACCCCACCCCCCCACACACACACATTTTCAACATTTATGAGTTAGCTTTCATAGCACACCAAATTAAGACATGCCTAAATAAATGTGGGACATATCTATGAATGTACTTAAACATGCTCAGATGGTGGGGTAAGGGCTGCTTTTGTGCAGGGGCAGCATGGCAGGGTCTCCTCCTCCCCCCATGGCAGGTGCTTTGCTGAGCAATGACAGGGAATTTGCCTGCAGGGATGCTGCTTCCTCCAAATCCTTTTTTTGAGGAAGATACTGAAGCCAGTACATTCTTTCATAGAAATGGCAGGCAAGTCTTATGTTGAAAGTCTAACAAATAAAAGGACTCAATTTGTCAGTGTCAGGATGGGGCAGTGATCTTTTTCCCTTCAAGCAGTAAAAGCCTCCCAGCATCTTGTGGTGCCTAGCACTGAGATATGATCAGATGTGAAGTGTCTCTCAAACAATTAAAACAGGATCCACTTTCCAAAAAAAAAAAAAAAGTGGTTTTAGGCTAAGATATGACAAATATGTTATGAATAATATTATCAGCAGTATTAAGTATTTCCAACAGGTGTATGAACAAGGAAATGGTGTCCAACTCCAACAAAATAAGTACAACTCCAACAAAAGAGTTTGGTTTTAATCCTGTTTTTTCCAGAATTCCAAGGTCAAGACCTGTAAGCCTTACAACGTATTTATTCTCTCTAACACAATGCTTTCTGTGTAATTTCCCACATATCTGGCTACTCTGCAAATCTAAATATCTGGACTCCTCTTCTGAAATTTGTAATTCTGGCACCATTATTAAAAAAATTGGAGGAGAGCATTAACCACACCAAACTAAGGGAATATTCAGATATACTGGAGGGGAAGGGTTTAGACATGTAGTACAGAAGGGGTAGTGCTGAGTGCCAGTGTTCATCCAGCTTCAGTTTTGAAGACCCCCCAAAAAATGGGGTTGTGTCTTCATGAGATCCAGACCTATCTTCCAGCTGAAGGCAATCCAGTTTTGTGTCCTTCTCTCACAGCTACGCGCTCTGCCGTCCTCTAAGGGAGGTTAGTGCACTCTGAAGAAGAATTTGTTGAGGTTTTCCTAGCCAGAAAGGGAGATGACACAGAGGTCCCCTTTGCCACATTACCCCATGGCGGTGGGGTGCTCCTGAGCCTGGTGCTGCTAAATTGCTTTCCATCGCAGGCAAGAGAGAGTTTGAATCCCTTCAGCAAGAAGCAGCAGTTAAACCTAACGCAGGTCTTGCACTTCTCAGCACAAAGGCCAGCTTCTCACGTCCTTGAAAGATGAACCAATTCCTGCTGCTTTGGCCTCATTTCAAGCAGAGTATGGAAGCATTGCTGGACTTCATTCTCATCTCCAGCTGTGGGCTCAACATGCCTGCAGGCACCATCCCTAGTCCTGGACTAATACTCAT
This sequence comes from Strix aluco, assembly GCF_031877795.1. Classification (NCBI taxonomy): domain Eukaryota; kingdom Metazoa; phylum Chordata; class Aves; order Strigiformes; family Strigidae; genus Strix; species Strix aluco. The sequence goes on along the minus strand of NC_133937.1, from coordinate 39,098,301 downwards.
CCCTGTCCTCAGGGCTTTGCTGCTGGGTTGTTTGAAAGCCCACCCTGAGCTGGGTTCATGGGGAAGTTGGGTGTTTGACAAGGGTTTCTGTACTCTGCTGGAGGTGTTCGTGCCTGGAGGTTGGGCAGTCTTTGATCAGATCGCAAGCCAGGTCCTCCCAACCCGACTTTTATTTTACATTCCAGCACACTGAAGAGCACTCGGGTTTCTCATATGAATCATAGAAAGTGAACAGTTGGCTTTTACAAGCCCATTGTTGCATTTTATACTACTTTTATAGTTCCTATGTATGGGCATAGAGAAATAAGGAGCACTCCAGCTGATTTTTCCCATCCTGGATGTCTTGTTAAGAGATATCAAATCTCCTTCAGCTTTATTATAAAATTGACTCAGAATGGTTTTTCTTGAGTGCATGGATAAATGTTACAAACAAAACCACACACAATTTATCAGCTAAGCTATCAGCCGAAATGAGGAACAAAACCCAAATGGTTCATATTAAATGACAGAATATTAAAGGCACTAAGGAAGACACCAGTATGGTTAGAAAAACCTCACTAAGTATCCAAGGCACATTGGCCGTAACCCCCAGAGGAACTGAATGTCTCTGAAAATCATCCACATACTTTTAGGGGGATAAATTGGCTCTCACATTGACCCCAAGAGCCACAGTCTACTTCAGAGTAGCTTTTCAGAGAGCAGATTGGTTTTAGGGCAGTATAATGAAGCAGTATCACCTGGGTCAGCGCCCTTGTAGGTTGAAGACTTCAAAATAGCTGTGACTAAATTTTGTAAAGACGGTCTCCAGTGTGTTTAAAAATATCTAATGAGGAATTCACCAATGGGCATGTGATTCAGGTAAATGCTAAAGAACTCTGAAACAAGAGGGTTTAAAGCACTGTTCTTTAGTGCCCACAGGGACCTCTGATGAACACAATAGTGTGAAACAAAGAATAAAGAAATAGCAGAGGTCACGGAGGTCTAGGGAAGGGGTGAAAGAGCACAGGAAATTATGAAAGGGAGTAGAAGCATGGAGGAATGCCATAAGGTCAAGACTGGAGGATCGCTGCAGTGAGCACTGCCCAGCAGAGCACTGCTTGCAAACGGTGGATTAAGTTTTTTAACTATGCACTGCCAGAGGCTGTCACAAGGATCTGAAGTGTCATCAACCCACAGGCTGTATTTTTCTTTAGAAGTCTTTCTTGCTACACTACCCAAAACTCTCTGGTCAGTCTTAACTCAAAACAAGGAAGCCTACAATGAAATCATAGTCTGATGGGAAACCAAAGCTTCGTGCAAGTAATGCAACACTGTATTTTGTGTGGGCGGGTGCAGCCCGGTGCAGCCCTGTCGTTGCCCTAGTTAAGAGGAGCCTGCACGCTGCACACACCTCTGCAGTCCACCCAGGGAAGGTGGCTCCTGCACATGAGAAAGTACACTTGACATCTGCAGTCAGCATTTGCTCCTCGCAAAGGCCAGCACAGCACTTATATGGAGAAAAATAACTTGTTTTTACCACTGCCCTGGGATACAGCCTCCCTTTGCATAAAGTTCCATCATGCCTCAAGTTGCTTTACATAGGAACGAGAGGAAAAAAACCCATAAAATAAATCAAATAACATTACTGAAGACTCAGTCTGTCTTTAGGACCTTTCCATTCAAGGGAGTCAATAATTGCTTTCTCTCAGACAGCTCCTGGCTTGCAAAGGAGTATTCTTTGAGTTGCAATACTCCAGTCAACTACATCATTCAACTTCTTTTTAAAAGTATCCAGGCTTTGCAATTTTAAGTTTGGCTGTGGCCTTTCCTTAATTCCCCCACTGGGAATCAATTTAAATTCACACTGTTTCAGTGTCCTGCCACAGGCTTTGGAATTGTCACTGGTGTAAACAGGCAAACCAAACTTCAAATCCTAAACCAGATCCATGTTAGAAAACCAACCTCAAAGTCCAGGCTGCAGAGCTCAGGTCTGTCAATGGCTTCTTTTTAGAGTTCAAAAATCCTCTCAACCCACAAACAGGTAGAAATACCATGACGTGGACATACATGTGTGTATTTACTACTGTGTGAGTACGTAGTTTGAATTATCTATTATTCAGCCTCAGGCTTAGACCTTTGTTTTGTTTGTCAGTTAACACACTGATTTTATTTTCTGTACTTTATACCCTTGCTTGGAGTTGGAGCCAAATCTCCATAAACACCAACTTCATTAATGAAAAGGGCTTGAAAAACCTATGTATTACCAAAGAGATCTGCTTAGTTCAGAGGCACTCTCCCCAACAAGCAGATTCAAATGACTTAATCCAGGCCCCCAAATGGCTCATTTCAAATCCTGAGATTTACACTGTGTGTAAACCGTGCAGAGTGCCTGCAGTCCATAAATAAAACTTGATGCAGAAATTTTATGTCCTTATTCTGCTGTTTTCTCCAGGCAGGAGGGGAACTTGAGTCAAGATTTTTACTTTTTGTTCATCTCTAGGACTGGGCTGCATACTGATGCATTTCATTCCTACAAGCAGTGGTTGGGACATACAGGACTACAGAAACCCCTGGCAGCTCTCTACTGATGTTCCCTATGGCAGGCAGGGATTTTGCTCTGCACTTGGAGGGAAGGGCTGTGCACCCTGACAGACACTTGCAGTGTGGGGTAGTGTCCATAGGCAGGCAGCTCCACAGGCTGGGGCTGCACCATATCAGTATTTGAAGCAATTTTGTATTTTACATTTTTCTATCTTCATTTGGCCTCTATAGGTGCTTTTGTCTTGACTGTTAGATACCCAGCACTGCCGATTAAAATTCACCATTTGTTTAATTAAGAAACTATGAATGGAAAACTTCCAAAAGGTGTAACTGTATTTTAGTCTCTTGAAGTTTAACATCAGTGTCACTGTAACTAGGATGCTTCGGGAAGGTTTGGGTTTTAGAAAAAAAAAATGACCCCACTATGAACCCTTTAGAAAGCAAGCAAACCACAGTTCTGTGTGCTAAATCTCTCCAACTGCATTGACTTAAGGTACAACTACAAATATTTGGTAGTTAGCAGAAGTAGCAACAGTAAATGCAGATTACATGCAAAGCTGGGGTGGGGGAACTGCTTTATGGGTGTGGGGTTTTTTGTCCAAGCCTTTTCTGAAGTGAAGCTCTCCCAAAGTATTTATTTCAAGGACTCAGAAATATGTGGTGCTAGCTGTATGAAGATATTACAGTAGAAACCTGCAGAGATTATGCACAAGTGATTAAGAGTGAAGAACAACCTGGCCCCCGTCACTCCAGCTCTGGGGATCACGAGCCAAGCAAGAGGTAGCACAGGTCTGTACTGTTCAGAAAGTGATGAACATCTTATTGCTCCGTAAAAAAATGACATACAACAAACAGGACTCACTGGCATTTGGTTAATCATGTTTCAATGAAAAGAAAGACTGAGCACATTAGGAGAGTATGAGTCTCATTTATGATGAGTTTAATAAAACAGAGTTAAGTCATCGCAACTATTGCAGGGAAAACTAATGCTTTCCATTCTATTATTAAAGCATTGCTGCTAATACTAGGAAATGGGAGCAAATAAAAAAAATAGTTGTGAAAAAACAAGACATGGAGAGCATGCAAGCTCAGCTGCATGAAGGAATAGTGTTAAAAATAGTAGATTTCTAAACAGATAAGGTTGTTCCTCTGACCTCTAGTGACCTCAGTAAGGTACTAATTACTGCCTGCTAATACCCTTAAACCAAAAAAGTGTTAATTCAGCCTGGCAAAGGATTACATAGTCAGGGAAAGGACGGGGAGGGGGAGAATATGCCATTACCTTTCTCTTTGCAATATTGATTCATTTGCAAACTGACTTGTTTAATATCAGTTTATAAAACCAGACATCAAGCAACTTTCCTTTGTAAGATTCACAACTTAAACTGCAACCCAGGACTAAACCACCCTGACTACAGAGTTACTGCACTGGAAGCAAACAGGACTATAAAGTCTCTTCAATCCCGAGCTCTAATGTGAAGCTTCCTATCATACGATATACAATCCTTCCAGATAAGGATTTCTGAGTGCAACCGCAGGCTGAAACAAATGGCTTTTTGATCAGATACAAGACAGCAAGTCAAGACATTTGTGCCACAAACCTGAAGGGATCATAAAAGACTTTATAGAGCAACAATACAGTATGTAGCTTCTCTCCTGCACGTGCTGGTAGGCCAGAGAGGGTCAAATCTTAGACCTTTATGCTATTCACACCATTATTCTCTCCACTAGCAAGTTATTTACTGAAATGATTGCAAGAAAATCATATATCTGCAAAAACTGGAATGAAAGAGATGCAATTCTTCAGGCAGCTATGAGGAAAAAGCTAATTTTTAGTTTTAGCAACTTCTTCCATGCTGGGCCCTAACACAAGGCTGGAGATGGCTGCTTCCTGGTCAGCATTTGGTCAGGCAGGTCACTGCCAGGAGAAGCAAAGCCCAACAGAGACACATCAAGATGCCTGTACTGGCCCTAGAGAGAGGCACAGCTGTTGCCATTATGGGGGGGAAGTAGCAAAGTCTTCGATTTTTCCCCGTGACCCCAACCTTCAAATGGGGAAGGAAGAGCTGGGGTAGGGGTGGTGAGGCTCCAGCATGGCCAACATCGACAAGCATGCCATTAACCAAGCCTGGCCATTCCTACTGCCAGTCTGATGGCCTGTTTGTACCCAGAGAGACAAAAAGCATACCAAAGTATGACACTTTTTGAAGCTAGGAATAGTTATTTTTGAAAATTTTGAGTGTAGATGTTCGAACTGGGTGAGAAAATTGAGTCCTTTTTCTGTAAAGCAGGAAAGAGGTCAGACCCACCATAAAAATATTCAAGTGAAAGGCTACCACAGCTCATAGTGTTGGAAATTATCAGGCAAAGATATTCTTCCAGGCATTACTCCACCAATGTGACCTCCAGATATTAACTGCGAGGACAGGAAGGATTTCAGGTCTCCAGCACAAAGGGACAGCAGCACAGATACACTTTGCTTAAAGAGAAAACAATTTATCCGTAGCATCTTCTTAGGCTTATTCTCTTCGTCTTTGTGGATGGGGGTTGTGCCTCTCCTTGGATGATCGCCAAATGACAGTTAGAAAGCCAAAAAAATAAAACAAAAAAAGAGTCTCATTGTAGTAGGAGTTTGGCTGATAACCTCTCCTCAATTTTTCTGAGACTGGCACGTCTGTTTTGATGTTACCGTAGTGACAAAGAAATAACATTGCAAGCTGAAATAGATATAACTGTACTTCAAAAAAGCCAGGGTAAAGAGGAAAACAAGTAAGTAAAGGTTCTTAAAATAGCGCTCACTGGAGCGTAAAGTCAGAAGACTTTCTAAGCTAAAACATCAGGATTTATAGAGGCCCTGACTCCAAGGTTAGCTTCCCTCCTGCACATTTCTGAAATGTGTTTTACCCTCTGGTGCCACGTAGGAAATTATACCGTCTGTAGAGAAACTAGTATTTCAGCCCCTGTGGGAAACATTTGGACAAGTGTACTTTCTGAAAGCAAAGAAAACATTTTAAGACCCACAAGTATTTTGCCTCAGGAAATTTCCTCTTAATCTTCACACTGACACCTCTCTCAAGACACTTCTCAGCACTTTAAACCATACGGGAGGTCAGCAGGGACTATTCCCAAGGTATTTAGTTTCTCCCCACAGATTTTTGCAATGATTATGTGACTTCAGATCTGAAAGGCTGCTCTTCTCCTTAAATGACAGGTAATTGAACGGGTGTGCAGTAAGGGGCTGAACAAAGATGTTTCCTCCACACCAGCTCCTTTCCCCCCCCCCCCCCCAAGACGACAACAAATGCTTCTTACCTGAAAACAGGATACAATTCTCAGCTAATATTATCTTAAAAGAATATATTCCATAACAAAATATAATTGCAGATTTGGATTAGACTTAATTAAAAAATACAGCAAAGATTATTTTGGGCATCTCGCAACAAAGTGAGTTAACCAAACCGAGCAACACATAGACAAATAGTGGCTTTTGGGGACAACTCCAGCTGCAGCCCCTGGCAAGGGGGTATCCATGCAAGGTAGGAACATGGGGGTGGCACCTCTGCAGGTACATGGTTTGCTGTTGCTGTTCAGTCCCTGCTGCCAGATAAACACCTTCAGGTGTTGCAGATGCTGGCCTGGAAATGCTCTGGGCAAGGCAGTAATTTTACTTAGAGTGCTAAAAGGCAGCTTGTATTGTCCCTGGCCCTTATTTTAGCTGTAATTTAAGTGTGCAGTGTTTATATTTTCTCATATATCCCCCTCCCTCTGTTGTGTAGGTTTGAGTCTCGGGGAAGGAAGGTGGGTTTTGGCATCCCAAGGCTGTGAAATGCCTGCCGGGCTGCCTGCCCACGCTGCCGGGGTTTCTGGATGGGTGGTGGAGAGTACGGGAGCTGGAAACGCCAGCCTGAAACCATACCCGTTAGCACTGGGCTTTTTATGAAGAGCATTATTATAGCTGACAACACAAGACAAATTACAGCACTTCTGAGAAATCAGCATATAAAGTTAGTGCACTTATATAAGGTGGCAGATCTTTTATAACAGAATGGGAATATATTGTGAATTTCAATTAACATGTTTGAAACTCGGAGCCATTTAAACTCTTTTCAAATTCTCATTCACTCTGGCTTTAACTAATTCTACGGTGCAGCATTTTATGTCAAGATTAGCTACTTTCACTGTTGTCTCAGGTGAGATTTGGGAAGGACGCTGCCCAGTCTGCACTGCCCACAGACATGTGCAAACTGCTACTTGCTCTCAGCTTTCCACCCATGAAATAAAGCAAAATCTGGGGACATGAAAAATCTGAATTCAGTAAGGAGACAATTACCCTGGAGTGGAAGCTTTATAGAAGTAACTGTAGAAATATTTCCAAAATGGAAATAAAAAAAATCTCATTTATATCACCATCTGTAAGAGAACCATTTTAAACATGACTTTCCAGCCCTCTAAAACAGGTTTCCTTCTTTACCAATCTAGAAATTATCTTACTCTGAAACTCACTTTAGCAGCTGAATTAAAAGATCAAATAAATGATTTTTGAGCTTTGTAATATGTTTTTGATAGAATGAAGCAAGGTCCTGAACTCAATATCGATGCGTTACATTCAGTAGGCAGACAGAGCAATACTGTATTTTTTTTTCTAATCAGTACCGAAATTCCCAAGTCTTCTAGTTTCTAAGGAAACTGGAAAACCATAAGGTAGAGGAAGTCTCTGGGTAGAGGTATATTAAGTAGCTCTTTTATGACAGTCATTTATCACCACTTTCCAGCTCTTTCACCTTGGCTCTACCCATGTTATCAATAGTTTTAAGCATGAAGCTACTCCTGTCTCAGAAAAGAAATAAGGCAAGGAACTGCAGTGAGTGAGCACACGCGAGTGCACGTGTGGGAGCAAGAGAAGGCAAGGGCAGCTGCCTGTTTGCTAGGCTGGTCTGAGATTAGTACCCACAGGTCAGCGTCAGCACCCACGTCCTCGCAGCTAAGGATCACTGGTGTACAGCCTCTGAAAACAGCAGGATGTGAACCGAGACACGGGAGAAGAAAAACCTCAGAACACCTACCACTGAAGAAAAGATGTAGTGTGGAGATGGGGCTGCAAGCAGGGCATGAACCAGAGCACACAGTACCCTTGCTCTGGGGTAGCCAGATCTCCAAATATTTTCCAAATCTCCAGTCATTTTCCTTCTTCAATGCCTTGTTAGAGGCATTTCAGAACATTTTTCTATTCTATCTTGTAACAGCAGCTGTAGTGGCAGGCAGTGAAAGGCAACAGGTTGACCTCAATCCAAGACGACCACAACTGATAGTTGTATTGAAGTGTTCCAGGAACTATTCGAGGTTTTCAATCAATTGTTGCTATTTCCGTGCCCCCAAGTTACAAGGTATAGAGCAGTTACGTTTTGCTTGAAAACAGGAGGTTTTCCATTGTGCTAGGGATAGGTGAGCAAGTTCAGAAAAGGAGTTAGGAGAAGGCTTTCCACCATCTCCTGGTGAGTTCCATAGCCGCCTGCAGAGGATGGCCTCCGGGCCAATCAGTCCTCAAAACCTTCTCCTCCCACTCCTTGTCTCCAGAAGCAGCAGCTTGTGGGCACACCGCTCCCTTCTGCTACAAATGACCCCACAGACAGGCAAGACCTGCCCAGCAACTGGGACAGACCTCTGGTCCTCAGCAGGAATCCCCCCCATCATCTCACCCCATCCCTGCCTCAGAATCTGAACCGTTCCAGTCCTTCCGGGGTTACTAACTCACCACTAAGGAACACTGTAGCCTTCCCCACACAAGCTTCCTGGGGACATCAATGTTCAGAGCTAATCAACAATTTATTTACTTCTGTCTTAGCAGCAATCACAGCAATTCCTGTGGCGTCTGAAGAGAGCCAGAAAATCATCACTCAGCACTGTGAAAAGCAGGTTTTCATTTTAGGACTGTGCTACCTGCTTAAGCTTTATTAAGCTTAGTTCTGTTGGCCAAGCACAGCTATCTGATGCCACCTGATTTACCCTGGGTATCAGGCAGCTGCCCAGGGATAAGGGATGTGATGTAGAACATAAAGGAAACCCACAGGTTTGGTACCTGCTGGAGGCCATCAGGGTGAAACGCCACTGGGCATCTGTGCTCAGCCGAGCGAGCTGAACCCTGGGAGCCCACACGCAGATTTACAACGCGCTTGGGCTGAAGTAAAGCAAAGCAAAGCAAACTCTCCCTCTCAAGTGCTTACCCTCAACCAGTGATGTGTTGTCCATCAAAAATCAAGACCCCAGAAGCAGAAAAAGAAAAGTAACATTTCGGTGGAGGGCACAGCACTGTGAACCCCTTTACAATTTGTAATGTTTCTGCATTTTGATGCCTGGGCCAGAGGTGAAAGGCAGAACAACATTATTACTTTGGATTATATTGACAGTAAACAGTCTGAAACCTTTTCAGCTGTTACCTAGGGAGGGAAGACAGGCATCTTGATGGCTTTTACAACTGTGGAAAAACCCAAACAAGAATTTTATGTCTAAATGTTTACAGCAAGTGATACCTTCAGAGCACGTGAAATGGTAAAATACATGTTTGCTTGTGGATGGCAGGAGCACAACAGACGGCAGCTACAGTTCCTTGAACTGGCTTTCTGCTATAACCAGCCAGCTGCAATAGATGGTACAGGACAAAACTTATCTAAAATAGCAAAAAAATGTCCTCTGGAATAGGCAAAAGTGATAAAAATTTAGTCTGTGAGTTACAGTGAACACGATCAGTTCAAGTACTAAGAATTGTACTGAAGGAGGAGGAGACAGGAATTAATCCCCATTCCACCTCCCAGACAAACCAGCACTTACTGGTGACTTTGAAGGTGACTTCCAATAGCTCTACCCTCCTCCTCCTCGCTACCCGAGGCAGGATGATGTCTTGGCTTCATGGTCCAGCATCTTTCCACAAAGGCACCACAAAGCTAATTTTAGTTAGCCAAGCTTAGAATTGATTTACAGAGTCCAGAAGTTAAAGGACAAGAGATATAAATCAATACAAGTAGAATTGAGATGAGAGGGAGGACGTGAGCCAATGCTGAAGATGCACTGTACCATTTGGCTAAAGACGTGCCGTACGGACATGGCAGTCTATTGTTGGATTCTTGCAGAGTGAAACAAAAATAACAGTGCTGAAATAACACCTCCCATGCCAGATTTGCCTTTCAAGGGTCTTTCAGAAAGGATATGGCCTACCTGAAGGGCCCTTTATGAGATTTTTAAGCTATAAGGAATAAGTGTCAACATTTTGTTACATTGGCACAAGTAAGTTTAAGCATGGCATCTTGTTTTGACAAGAGGGAAAAACAAAGAACTGTTTACATTGCACTATCAATAACAGTCATGAAATAGTGCTGCAGGACATTTTTAATCAAATACTGGTATACATCAGGCACAACAGATTTCAAGCTTTAAATCATTCCGGAGAACCATGTGGTAAGACAAGCTGTCATGATTTTGTCTGAAGTTTTCTAGCTATATGATATTTTTAAGGGAACCTGGACCTTGGTAGAGGCTCTGCAATGGGTGGCACACTGTCTCTTAATAAGGCTTTCTTTTATTGTGTGCAATTTGTGGCAACATATACCTTGACATTGTTTTCATGGTGACAGTAAGTTGGCACTTGTTCAGTTTACAGTTTAAATGACTGAGGCGTAGATGCAGTCTAAGATGACTCACAAATACTTCCTTTTAAAATCTGAAATATGAGGTGCTATCGACTGTCTCACCGAACAGTTTTTAAAAGCTTGCTCAAGTTTAAAGAGCAATCCAAGAGTGAGATTAATCACTGGGAAAGCGTTTTGTTTTAGGTCTTTTTTGTAATTAACCTGCTCCTTACACACAACTAGAGCAGAACACCAGGACTAAAGGCAAATCTCTAAAGTTGGAGGTTTTTGGAGCGCAAAGGAGCATGCTTTCTGTGCAAGGAGGGAGGAGCAACAGCCTCTGCACCAGCCCTCCTAAGGCAGCCCCTCCACCCAATAAGAGGACAGAAAAAATATCATTCAGTCATTTTGTTTGGGGAAAAAAAGCAGTATTGCCCAGTCATGACACTGACCAGTGGAAAGAAGCTTGGTGGAAGCCACATACAGATCTGGAATTAGAAAGTTTCCATCTCCCTTGCAACATCAGCTTTTAGCACTGCCTTTCAAACCAGAAGAGCAATCTTTTCACATCACTTCACCCCCACAAGCTGTCAAATGATAGATTGGCTTCCCTTGCAGTCAGTGGAAATTAAAGGAGTTCAACATTTTATAGCCAGTCTCCGACAGCCCAATGGGTGCTATATTATATATTATTTGACTATTCCATACACACACTACTCGGATCCTTCCTCCCAGAAGTACTTTTTCAGAAAGACTACAATCCTGATTTATTCCTAGAGCAGTGGAAAACCACCCAACAGAATTACTCATGGGTAAGCCGCAGTATTATTAGAATTCCTTAAGAGCCCAGCGAACAAATTAAGCTGCCCCTACACAGTGGGGCAAACTCAGAGCCTGAAATCGAGTCCCACGCTGACAGTCTGGGTGCATCGCTGGGAGACGTGCGGGCAGCTTCCTACAACGTTCCATCACAGTTGTCTAGCTCTGAGCTCCTGAGCCAACAAGTGGAAAAGAATATATTTCAACTTCCTTCTGGAGACAGTTACAGAAGGTCTGGAAAAGGGTTTTACGATAATAAATAAAAGATAGTAAGTTAATTTTTTATGGTCCTGAGCTACCATAGCATTCTAGGCATTTCATAAGCAACATTAGAACCATAAAACATACAACAAAAAGCACAGGGAATCAGAGGAACATTAAATATTTAACATTTTATCACTGTGTCTTGACAAAAATGTGGTTAAGCATTACAAAGATGTCTTTGCACTTGTCTTCAAGCACGTCATTGCCTTGCAAGAAAAGGGCAGGCACCACACATGTACCTGCTTTTTCTTCAGACAAAACCTGCACAGCCATTTTCTCATCTCAAAGAGGATGAGCATGCTCAGGAGGATACCGGAGTGAAGGCACAACCCTCTGTGATCTTTACGTCTTATATACTAACATTTTAAGTTGTATGCAGAGAGCTATTCAGTTCCCCTCCAGTTACCCATAAGAAATAAGGCTTTTTGAGCCACTCACAAAACCTCATTTTGGCACTAAAGCTGTGGGCTGCGCGTTACAGCTAAAGTGTATCAGTAAATACCAGGTTGTGTTGCAGAAGCTCAAAAAGGCAGAAGCCAACATGCCCTGGTGTGTTGGGGGTGGCCACTGAAGAGTCCATGAGCCCCAAATCCTTCCCCTGCAATGGGACAGGGAAACTATGGAGGGCTGAAAACAAATCAAAAATCTTCACCCTTTAGCAGAGCCCAGATTTGGATCCAGACTGTGTGTCTTAAAACCTCTTGTGAAGCAGAAACCAGGTTCCAATCTCAATTTTCCATCACATCTCTTACAGCTATTGAAGCAAAGTCCACAGAAATGCAGGACTAAATATCCACATAAACCCCAACAATACACATTATCTCATTGCATTCAGATTTTGAGGACATTCAAGTGCTGCATAAGAAGAACACATTTTGTTGATATTCTTTCAAGCTGATAATATTTACTACTTCTGCTTTCAAATTATTAGAAAATAAAGCTGAAAAATCCTACAACTGCTGTTAAAACAACAATTATCTTTTAAAGCCTTTTGAAATATTCATAGAAAGTAAAATTCTCATGCTCACAAGAATAATATAAATTAAACCTCCATAAAAAGGGCTGGGCACTGAAGAAGTCAAGCATCGGTGGGTTTTCACCTCAGGACTATAGATTGAGATAACACTAGATAGAAAAACAGAAGGAGAACTGGGAGTCAGAGGAATATATTTCTGAACCAGCCTCTACAGGGTTTCTAATCCAAAAGGCTTCATAAATGACAAGATTAATTTATAGACAGTGAGAGGTTTTAATAAGAAGCTCATACCATTTTTTTCCCTATTCCTCATAGCAGCTTTTATTGATAATCCTAACGTTTCTGCAATATAAAAAGGAGTTGAAGAAAAACTTGTGCAATCACATGATTTCCAAAATCAAGATTTGAGAGAAGTAAATAATTCACAAGAAGACAGTGTGCTAGCAAGCCTACCTCTGACACCACTGAGTATTTTAGATTCATGGTCCTGGTTGAAGAGTTGAAATAAGCATAACTCCTTGTTTATTCCATACCAAGAATTATACACTGAATATTCAGAGACGTGCATTGACTCAGCTATTGCTTTGCTCATCACTCCCTAATAAAAAGCTCTTGAAATAGGGAAAGAAGGACAATATAAATACAATAAGACACATATACTTATCTTTCTTTCACCAAAGACCTCCAGTTCTGGCTGCTGCAGTGAGACTCTCCACCCTAAAATAAGCTGTTTTCATCACAAAACTGCTTCCCAGGGACCTTAGGAGCTGACAACCAAACACATGCCATGGCTAGCATCACTTCGAGTGAGGAGTTGATGGAGAAGCAGGAAACACAAGCTGACTATTTAGCACCTCTTATTGCTTGATTGACAAAGTCAGGTTTGGGGGCAAAAATGGGAATTAGAGCTGTTCTCCTTGCAGGTGGTTACAGGCTCATGTAACTGCTGGCTCGAGGGCCACAGGTTGTGATGGAAACGAAATGAGAATGAATCGCAGCTGGCCCTGTGGTTAGGGCATACCTTTTTGATACATAATTAGGTGAATCCTGTAGGCCTTACCAGCTAATTAAATAAAAGAATTTCAAAAATAAGCCACTATTGAGCTTTCCAAATAAAGAAACATGAAGTACAAACTTTATGCCCCCGCTACCAGTGGATGGATGGATTCACTGCTAGCAGGTTTTTGAGAGGACTTTCTCGGCTGAAGTTTGATCTCAGAGACACTCCTTTTAGGGCTTTTGGGTTCTGAACATTGACTCCAAAATTCTGAGAGTGCTGGAAACCTAATAAATAAATTAAATGCTTCAGAAAGAAAAGTGAGATGTACTAGTCCAGATCTGAGGAGATTTTAATGTACATCTATAATTGGACTACTGATCTGTCAGGGCCTCTTTAAACTTGTGGTACATTGTGTATGTGTCAAAAAGATGGGGATGTAGTTTAAATATATTTGACTCCGGAGTTCAATTGCTTTAAGGATAAATCTTTGCCTGGCTGGATGTTGCGTAACAATTTGTGCAGGCCCCTGCTCTAAAAGGATTGGGAACAACTTTTGTTTCTATAAATACTTTGTACCACTCTGCTTTAATTTGCTCAGAATTTGGCTTATTCCTGATGCCTGCCAATTTCCACTCACTTTAATTTGCTTGCTTTTTTCTTTTCTAATTAACTGCTCTTATTACCTTCTGGTTATACAGTTCTGGAAGCTGCTTTGTAAATGGGGTTGGCTTTGCTGTATGCAGCAAAGCATTTATTTATAAGAAAACTTCCAGCTGTCACGAAGGCAAAGCTGAGAATAACTGTCTGGTGTCTGAGTCACTGCTCGCAGGTGCTGCTGGCGAGGACAGAGGTGGTGATGGAGGACAGCTGGAGCACAGTGACACAAGGCCTTGTCTCATTGCTTAGGAGGTTACAACCGCAAGGTCTAGGGCCAAGATTTTGTTAAGAGTGTGAAGCTATTAAAAAAAAAAAGTTTTACTATTTAAGTGCTTTAGATTGTTTAAAGCTGGAGGGCAAGGCTTTCACTGAGCAAAGATGAAGTAATGAGGTGTGATGTATATTTGTAATAGAAAATTTTACTTCAGGGCATATATTTTTACCTTCTGATCTGTAAAGCCCACTTCCTCCAATTTTACTTAGTTATTTATTTATTTTAAATTTATTGCAGGCTCAGCTTTTTTATCCCACTGCTTATCTGCAGGGAAATGGACACAATTATACCCCTTGGCTGTGGCTCGGCTTTCTTTATCCAAGGGATGACAGGCACTTCTCCACCACCCTCCTCCCTCTGAATACACCTACACGCTCTGTCAGTGAGATGGTCTCTGGAGGATGGAGCAGGGGATCAGCCGGTGCCCTGCGTGCAGAAGGTGCTTCCTGCAGCTGACGTTGTGTGCACAGGACTTGCTTCTCCTTCCTCGGCGCTGTAGCATGCCAGATCTAACCCAAAATTGTCAAAATGAGCTCCCTGAAGAGCGCCCCTCCTAGAGCCTAAATAAAGGCAAACAGACTGGGCCATTGGGGTGTAAGACTGGTGAGACATCTTCAAGAGCGTAACATGTCACGCAGGCAGCGATGCATATTGAGACTGGACAAACAAATAAATCCTGGTGGATAATATTCTCTGAGAAACAGTGAACTTATGTAGATATGCCTGTTTTCCAATATATAGATACAGTGAGCTGTACTGAGCTCTAATTTATCTAATATTTCAGTGTTTACTTAAAATATGTGCAATTTAAGATCTCTCCTAGAACACGTAAATGCAAACTAGATCGTGTTGCTATACCCTGTGTATCAAACCGAACCTGAGCAGACGGGCAGTAATTTATACTTCGTAGACAGCATAGGCTATTAGGGAAAGCAACATATGTGGAAGGGGTGGTGTTGGGCTTAATTAACGATGCAAACGCAGGAAGCAAATTTTACTCAAATACGGTCATTAGAAGTCTTTGATGTATGTAATTTATCCACAGCAATTGCTGACATGTGCTTGTGGAGATATGTCAATGAAGCAACATTTTATCAGTGGCAAAGGAATGTTTTCAAGGACAATATTTGTTTTAAAATGAGAAGCTGCCTCCTTGATAGAAAATAATGATCCTGGAAGGTAAAAGCCAGCAAGCGATCTCCGAAAATGAGGTGAGAGCGTGGTTGTCCTCTGGAAGGTCACGTGAAGTTATCCTTTAGCAGTCTGTCATCCTCAACCAGGTACCAGGAAAGTATGAGATTTCAGCTTACCTGACACTGCCCATCATGAAGATATATTAAACTGCAGGAACAAGACATTTAGAGGGCAGAGGTAATCCCAAGCATCTTGTCTCAGTCTCAACAACGAGCATAATTCAGCTGTTGAGATGAACCCTATCCAAAACATGGACAGAGCAGGACTGTTTCTTAAAAATCCATGTCAAATATGTCATTTTTTTGTGACATACTTAAAAAAAACCCAAAGAACAAACCAAAACAATTGCCAACGGAAAAGACAATGTGAAACTGTGAATCCCTGTAACCACAAGGGCTCAGCCTCGAGCACTCATCTCACAAAGTTGCATTCCCAAAAGTTTGCTCCCCAAACAAGCCTTTAGCATCAGTTAAAAAACCTCAAAGTGTTACAGCTGAGGAAAAGAAAAAGAGAACGTTGAGAGGGATATAAGTCTTTTGTGTTACTAGACTTTTGTTTGAATGACTGCAGAACAGCACAAGCTCCTTTAGGGGACATTTCCCACCCCTGTGTCTGCACCAAGCACAGTGCAGCTGCCTCGTGCAGCTGGGACACACGGTATGAAGCACATGCAAAATAATTCTTGACTCCACATTAAAACGCTTCCTACAGGTGCAATATTTTTTCCGGTGTATTGCAAGGCATGCAGCTAAAAAAATGTAGGTAAAGCTAATTTCCTAGTTTCTATTCCCAGAAATTCCATAACAACCTACTCATGCTCACAGTGCTGGAGACAAATCCTGGGTCTCCCCCTCACCTCAACACTCCCACCGCTGAAATTTTAACTCAGGAAAGGGAATTAAACCAAATTTGCTAGGTACCTCTGAAAACAGCTGGATGCTAAGATCCTCTGGGGAAAGGGAAAGTTAATTAACAGTGTATTTATCTTGAGAGTGTCTTTCTGAAGCCCTGGAGGTGCCAGCCAAAGCCATTGCCACCTCATTTAAACTGACAGTCCTCTGGAATCTGCCCTCCCCTCCCTCCATTTTTGGGGCAGAAGGAGTCAGGTCCTCATTACATATTTGTACTTCTTCAGAGCTTTTTTCACTCTGTTGTTTTCCAATACCTTTCATTAAGAGGACTTAGCAAAATACTTACTGCATTAAGAATTCCATCCTTTCTGCTGGATAATTTTTCTTACACAAAAATATATCAAGATCAAAACGCTGTTACATCCCTGATGGGATCACCCTGGTACCATAGCTACTAATCAGTCTTTGGCTGACTTGATTTCTTTTTTTTTTCACAGCCAGATGCTTTAGGGGTATTGTTTTTTCATTGCCTCCTCTTTACTCCCAGTGCTCTATTTTCCTTTTTTTTTTTTTTTTTTTTTTTTTTTTTAATTTTTATATTTTCCATTTCAAGACACCCATTTTACTCTTTGCTTCTAGGTTCCTGGTTTTTGTTTTCACTGAAACCTACCAGAAATATCTTCTGGGCAAGACACAGTCATTCAGATCTCTCAGAACTGCTTTGCCTTAAGAGATGTGACACAGAAGACCTAAATCTCAGTGGTAGTGGCTTGGCACTGCTGTGGGCATAGCAGCAAGGGAAATTCATTTAAGCAACTTTAGTTGTGTCAGCAAAATATAAATGCAATGAAGTGTATCTTGAATTTCAAGAGTCATTCCAGTCTCCTACATCACATCGTCTTGCTGAGCAGAAGGCAGAAGGGGTGAATATAAGTTTTACCTGTATTTCTTTATGAGAAGAATTAATGAGTTTCTGCTGCCATTTGCAGTGAGAAATATGGACAGTGCGTATTTTTTTCAGGATCTCAAGAGTGTGAGAGAATTTCAGAAGCATGAAATATCTCACCCCTTTAGCAAACCCTTTGTTCGGTTATTTTATAGCCGGCAGGAGAAAACTGTTGGAACTTACTCTGAAAATTGATGACTACAGGTAAGATATCGTAATGATTTGGGTCACTTTGAATTATGAAAGTCATCATTGTACTCTTGGCTATTAACTGTTTCCAGAATACAGTGTTATAAGTGTCAAACCTAAATGATATGCATTTAGCTAACCTCTGACCCAAAAAGTATCTGTCTGTAAGATTATACCCCAGAGATGAGAAGCTCAGATACCTGGTGGGGTGTCCTGGACAGACTGGCACCAGAAAGAGGGGCAGCGAGGCATTCCCAACACCCACTGACGTGGACGAGGCCAAGGCTCTGCAGTCTCCCCACACATTTCTGAGACTACAGAATCATTTTAACCTTTTCAAAATATATAGGTGTGCTGAACTCCAATATGGAGTGAAAATCTCATACTCAGGAAAATCTCTTCCCCTGCATGAAGGAGACCTCCTGCACTCTGTCAGGCCTCTGAGAGGACAAGGAACTGCTCAGCCTTTAAGCTGTTGATAGATTCCTAGCACAGAAATAACCCTCCCGGTCTGGGCAGACTTGAAACACCTGCTGTCTAGGGTCTTAAAACAGTTTGGACCACCACAAAACCCTCAAGAGGTCCTTAGTTCATGCTCTAGTTTCAAGCACCAGGCCATGATTACAACCTGCACTTCAATCACGTTGTTGCTAAGCCCTTACACCACCATACCCCCAACTCTGTTTTTCTGGGGTTACACATACCTCTGCCTCAGTCATCAGCTTAATCTGAAATACAGAGACTTCTGAAATGACTGCTCAGCTCAGAGATCATCGATGATGAGTGGGATCTACAACCGCAGTGCCCATCCATCCTTCTCTGCTCTCCCAGGAGTCAGAAGCAGTCCACCCTGGCTGGCATGGAAATCCACGCAGGTCAGTGTGGAGCACCCCAAATCTCAGTTTCTCCTTATTGTCGAGATGATGAAGACAATATTGCTTTTAACAGAAATGAAAGTAGATACAGTTTACTTTTTCCAGCATGAGAAATCCTGCCATCTCTAGAGAAGCAACTAGTTTGAAATGGAGCAATGTTAGCGATGACCTAATGCCTAATTAACTTGGTTTTTGCTGCAGTTGCTGGCAATTGGGCTACAAAACCAATTAGTTTCACCATGATGAGCCCAAATTGTTAGCTGTACATAAAATAAAACCCAGGCAAGCTGTAGGTGGCTGTGTCTGGACTCCAAGTCACAGTATTATCCTGCCGACTGGAACAGCCTGATGCAACTGCCTGAAGATGTGCCAGGGACTGCTCTACCAAAGCACCGGTATAGACCAGTATAGTTCCCGTGTCTCTGGCTATGCTCTGGCACTATTTAGCTTTGTAGACATAGTCAATATGTGCTCCATGTTTTATCTGCTTCATTTCCTAAATTAGCGTGATAGTGAAAGCATTATTTTAAAGGCAAAAGAGTTCTTACATGAAAGATGATGAGTTGGAAGGCCAATGAGGATGGGAATATAACCAGTCCTCCAGTAAATACATAAGGTTAAATAGAAACTGGGATATAATGCTAGATTAATTTATTTTTCTTTGATAACTTATTTCCTTCAAGAAAAAATGCAAGAGATCTATCTATGCTTCATCAAAGAGTATAATTTGTTGTAACATGAAAAATGACTCGAGAAAATGGGAAGTGAGTACAAGAATTAGGAGATGTTTCAAGAACAGGCTGAAAGCGATGCAAAGCATACATCATGCTGAAGGAGAGGAGGGGGCACCCCAGGACCCCCCCCAGGATTGCACTGCGTAGGGGTGAGTTATTTGTATCTGCTATTCACACATTATCTAGAGGGAGAAGGGGCAAATATCAACCACAAAAGAGTGAAATGTTATTTTACAAAGGCAATGTTTTCATATTCAGCTCAGCGCAATTATTTTGGTAACCAAAGCTCAAGGGAAGTGAGCATGAACTTGTACAGAAAATGCCAACTGCAGCACTTAAGAAAGCAGCAAGCTTGGTTTAAGAGAAAAGACACTGCAATTTTGATGAAAGCTAGAATGGAGGAGAAGAACTATGTAAGTGAAAGGAGAATTTTGTCGTATCAAAAGAAAAAAATGTTCCAATATAGTTATGACTGAATTTTCATCAGAAAATGGAGGAATTCTTCTAACTATCAAGAGGACTGAAATAATGAAACTGGGCGCAGGAAAGGAAGGAACAGATTTTAGGGTGGATGTTAATGAGTTGATGACCAGGATTAGCCATCTGCACGTCCCTGGGCAAAAGGTGCTGCGTCAGAAGAGCACTACAATGCTAAACTAAAGAGGTTTAATAGATTTAAATTTCTTGCAGTGTGTCACAGGGAAGAGGGAGCAAAGAAGGGGTGAAGTGGATTTGATTTGGCCGGGACTGGCTTTGCTGTGTGCCCAATGGCTTTGCACCTCCTCCTTCATCACATACATTGACTTTATGATGGAAAGAAATAACAAGCCTAAAGATCTTTGCAGGACTAGGCAAAGCAGGATCTGTCAGGAATCAGGGTGGGATATAGGAATTATCCCCAGAAAACAGAAAAGTCTGCTGAGTCGCATGGAAAACTAGTGCTGAAACACCCATCACGGAAAAAAGCAGGAAGGAGTTCAACTACAAACGCATCTAGAGTGAGCTGGCTAGTCTGGCCCAAGGTGTCCAGGTCTGTCCCCAAAAAAGAGCCATCAACCTCCTACAGGCAGAGTTGGTGAAATCATGTCAGGGATCCCATTTATGTTTGTAGAGAGCCATCAGACTCATCTATCAGGTAACACATTTCATCTTTTTCAGTGGGGTGGGGAACAGCCATCCTGTTTTCCTCCCCGCCCTGTCACCCAGCACGCTGCTGGGGGCTGTGCAAACAAAAAAGGGGCTTCCACATAACCCCCGCTCAGCGTTTGGTTGGCTCCCCAAGGTTTCCAGACAAATTTTAAGTAAAAGGTGCCTAACTAATCCTCCCAATTAAAAAGCTAATGATTGTTCCTCTGTAGACCCCTCTCAAGGACCGAACGGCAAAGACAAAAGTATTTTTTCAGCTCTGTGCTTGTTGTCACAGGCTCACCGCTGGGAAATGGGAGGGAGAAGAAATTTACTACGTGGGAAGCTAATTGTATAATTAGTTGTTGAAGAAGGGAATACTGTATTAAAGTATCAAAATTTGTCACTAATGTATCGTTACGAAACAAAGCGTTATACCATACAGGCAGAAACTAGACTTGAAATGTTAATGAGTCATACCTTAGCACTAGATAAAACCCACCTGTTTATTCTGTATCCTTAATACTTCTTTTGAGTGCTAGAAAGAAATATTAGCATCAGTTTGTCACTAAATCACTGTTATACCCTTCCATTTAAATTTAGATGGATAAAAGCCACAAATGATGTAGTTTTAAGATGTGTAATTGTTCAAAGTTGGAAACATTATGAAAAACAGATTTGTGTGTTTAAAGCAAACATTAAGGTTGCATCCTATTGTTTAAAATATCTTATTGTTTAAAACCCCACTTTGTGTCCCAGCAGTCTGACCACCTTTCTTCTGTAGTCCTGGCTGAGATTCGGTGTCGCAAGGAGACCCTTTGCACAGCTAAGAATAAAGCGATATTTTCACGTAATACCTGCGGTCCCCAAGAGGTGCCATTTTCTGACTATTTTTACGTTCTGTTTGTACATAAAGGAGTGTTGGGATATAGAAAAGTTAAGCGCGTGCTCATCCTGTGCTCGGAAACAGGGGCTGCAATCTGCTGACACGGCAGGACTAGAATTGCCGCTCCACCACGCCGTCGCAGTGCGGGAAGATGTTTTGTTTCAAACTTTTTTATAAATGCAGTATTAGTGCACTAAGGGAGATAACCAGATATATCTTTGATTACACGGTGGAGGGTAGATTTGCAAAATGCAGCTTCTCATCCCCCCGTATTAGCAAACCCAAGAACTCTCTGGTTGAGAACAGATGTGGATAGGGACGCCAGGTAACATTTTTCTCAGCAAAAATGCAAGCTTCTTTACCGTAGGATGACGTTGGTTTTCTTTTCTTTTTCTTGTTTACTCTTCTTCATTTACAGCCATAAGAAATACGCTGGACCGTACCTATGCAGATAAAAAAAATCTACTGTGAATTTATACCCGCTGCGGCGCAATTTGCAATGACAGAAAAAGCCTGAGGCACGAGCCATCGATTTATCCTTGCCTCCGAGTACTGTCACTCAGTTAAACTGTCCTTTAAAATACAACTGCAGAGTGAGAGATGGAAATTGTAACAGCACCCACAGCTTACGCTACACCCAGGGATATCTGAATTTTTTTTTGTTTCAGCTGGCCCTGGCAGCTCTCTCAGCAGAGGGCTTCCCCATGCCCCTGCCTTTTCCCAAGCATGCAGAAATCCCCCAAACTTGGGGACAACTGGGGTGGCCCCCAGCCCCACTGCAGCTGTGGGAGTAGCCCCCTTGGCTCTAAACTCAGCATTTTCCACTTGCTGCTGGGTAATTCTCCCATTTTAGAGCTTCAGTATTGCCTCCTCATTCGAGTGATTGCTCACATGCTGAAGAGAGTGGGATACACAACATCATTGAAGAAAACTACCCAGTGCCAGTAAATGGTGTAAAATGAGCAACTGGGAGCTTGGACATTTAAATTTGGGGTGATATTGGCATGTTCCTAGGTGTTGCGGATGAAGGTATCTCACATGATTTAACAGCAATTTAAGATTTATTAATGGTGTGAGGTAGATCAAAGTTTAGATTTTATCAGCACTTAATGGTTGATTGATTTAAAGATTAACAAAGTGATTTGGTAAAATATGTTATGATTAAAATAGCAACTTGATTACAGTTTCAGGAATGACAAGATTCATACTGACTTACTACAAGGTATTCTGAATTGAAGTGTGTATGTATATATGTAAAACACAAGACATACACACACACACACAAACGGGTCAGAAATATTGGGATATCCAGTGAAATATATAAACATCCACACTCGTAAAGGTAAATGTGCATAGTTAAACACATGGATAGGCAAAGAAGTGGGTGGAAGAGGCCAGCCTATAGTTAAAATTTCCCTCTTCTTGAGTTTGGAGCAAATACTCACAATGCATCAGTATTTCTTAATGGGTGATAATTGAGAGACAAACAGAAGTCTTACTTCACCCTGGCCTTCCACTGGCTTTGTGGGCAGATGATCTTCAAACTCCGAGAATTCTGAGCCCGAGAGGTGTCCCAGCTCAGGGGAGATGCTGGTCACAGTCTGCTGCCATCCAGGAGAGCTCAAAGGTTCTCACTTAGGGTTGCTATTTAATAGGGTTCAAGATAATTGATTTTCATCAGGTAATTTTCCATTTCAGCTCAACTTGGATGCTGAAATACTCTGGTACTTTCCACCAGTTGTGCAGGCCCAGAACTTGCTAGATCTTGGAGATCTGGTATCACCCACTTTGGGCCACGGCCCAGGTACAGATGTACTGGGCTGGCAGGAGGTGACATTCTCACTATTGTTCCCAAGCAACAAGGAAGGCAGGAGCTGGGCATGGGTCAGGGCGGGGGGGATTGCACCATCACACCAGGGTGGCTTAGGAGGGCAAGTCAGTGCAACACTCAGGGAGTTACCATGGGGGATATATGTTAGTAACACTTCAGGACGGGTCCAGGGCACAACCTTGTTAGCACATTCCTTAATGACATTGCCCCACATAGTAGCTGCCTGACTGGTGTGCAGGGAGGCGAGAGACAGGAGGGAGGCAGGAGGGCAGCTTTTCCCACTGAAGAGGGGTGGCCAGGACACACAGCATGTTCCTCAAGGGAACGTGTGAGAGAGACCTGAGGTCTGGAGTCAACTGGATGGTGAGTGGGCCAGGAGGAAAGGGGGTCTCCAAATCTGTTTGCATGTCCAATGGACATAGTACTACTGACACCAGTCCTTGTCTGGGATGTCCTTTATGGTTCAGACATGGAGAACGCTGACTGGACCATGAGTAGTGGTACAGCTGAGAGTGAACAGAGGACACCAGAAGAGTTTAGGCTATTAATCTTCATGGAAAATAATTTCTGCTGTCTTGCACATGCCTTTTGATTAATGATTTTCGACATATGGAGATCAAGTTTTTTTCACCATGGTAAAATTTAAGGAGACCTTGGCAAGCAGCTTGCTAGAGCCCCCACTCATGCTGGCCTTTTACTGTCAGCAGATTTCTGCATGTATAGATTTTTCTTTAAAAGGGGAGATTACCTGACAATTTCTTCTCCTTTACTGTGGTCTGGCCAATGGCTAGTACTTGAGAGCTGAAGAAAAAAAGGAAACACTCATTGAGGAACAGCCATTACCTACAATGAAAACACTGAGTACTCTAGCAAGCCAGCAGAAAGGGAGGTGACTGGTACTTGGGTAGTGTCTTGCTGACCTGCTTGCATTGAAGGGTTTTTAAGCTTTCTGCTGTATTTTCATGGGTTCCAGTTTTTGTGATGAATCCAATGCACCTACTCACAATAGAAGCTCAGTCAGGGAAACACCTAAAGCAAGTCCTTGACTTTAAATACTGAAAGCTAACCACTTCAGTGGGAATTAAATTAAGCACATGCTATTCTTAATAGGTGTGATTTTCTGAACAATTTCTTCCTCTAAATAAGGACAAAATCTCTCCTGTAAGGTTCTATGTAACAGGTAGGAAGAAACTGTGATTACCTAGCTTCCCATCCTGAATCAACAGCTTTAAAACTCTTTTTCATGTATTGTATCTTAACAAACCATGAGATGCTTAATTATCTCATTATAGAAACCAAAGCAGGAAAAAGAAACATAAGGGAAGGCCGTGAGCCCCATCAGGATTACAAGGGGAACCTGAGGGGCCAGGCCACGTAATTTAAAAAAAAAGCAAGCCTGTAGTTTAAAATTGCTCATATGAATCTGAAACCTTTAATTAAAGTATTAAAACTCTCCTTCTTGAGGCTGTTTCTCTCTTCATCACAAGGCCAAGCGGTCTGCCCCAAGGCTTATCAGAGCAGAAGGGTCTCCAGCCAGCAGACCGGGGTAAGTCCCAGGGGCTGGAGCGGCTTTGGGGCAGGTGTGGAGTTAATGGGTGCCTTGGGCAGCCCCAGCCACTCGAGCAGAGAGCGGGCAGAAGTCAAACACGACGTGATAAATGGCTTTGTACAAAAACCGAGTGCAAGCCAAAACTTATAGGGTCTAAGAAAAAAATAAGCATGAGCTGCATTGAAGAATCAATTTGTTGAGAAGTTGCCCTGAAAGTAAGCCTCCTCATCAGTAACAGCCTGTGCATCTCAGCATGGATACATATATTTTTGTATGAACACAGCTATTATACTGCCAGAAGAGACACACACAGAGGAAAGAATATTTTCTCCCCAAACAACTTTCTTGTGTGATTTTTTTGTTTGCTTGTTTGATGGTGCTTTTCTTTCAGACACTATACAGAGGAAAAGGTGAACGAAGCTGAACTGTCAGTTCATCTTGCTCCTATTTTACATGTTACAAGATAGCATCTGAGCAAATCCCTTTTGCAGAATGCTCACCTACACACCTGGGCATTGTAAAGAACTTTTAAGTAGACATTAATTACATTCAGACTTTAGGAAAATTGTCTTAATGTAAATGAGAAGCTCCAGGGTAGAGTTATAAGACATCTCATAAAACTCCTGATAAAATTTACTGATCTTTCACAAAACACTTTAAGGAAAATAAAACAGCTAGAAATAAATAGCAAAGAACTAAGTTTATTTTTAAAACTCCTGTCTAACACCGCGAAGAGTCTATGCTGATCATCTGCTGTGAAGTGATCAGATAGCCACGCTAGTAACTAACTGTCCAGCAACTGAAACTCTTCTTGCATTGGCTTTTCCTAGCCTGAAGAAAAATTAATTAGTTCACCTGAACAAAATGATGGAAAACTCACAAGCCTAAAGTGTCTTTGGACTCAGCATGAGCAGCAACACCTTGCAAGTTAAGGCCATAATGAAAATACAATAAAGTGTATCAGTTCTGTCAAAACCTGACAGTCATAAATGAACTAGGATGTTAACAGAGATAATAGTACGAAATCTTTCAGCAAGCACAGCAATAATCATCCTAAAATAATCTTTCCTTCTTCTATCTGGTTATGCAGGTGATAAACAAGTGTTTTCCTTGGGAAAAAAAAAAAAAAAATTACAGCTAAGTCATGTGTTGTCATTTTGAAAGAAAAAAAAAGAGTCAGTTTGATCTTGTGAAAAGAACAGATTATTTTCGGTAGATGTAAATTCATTGTAAATGCTACTGCTGCAGGTAGGATTAGAGAGTTTGTAGTCCCTATTATGGCCATATGATCTTAAAGCCAGTACCAGACAGCGTTCTTATTATAATTCAATTTTTCCACTACGTCATTATACCATTTCCCCTCTACCACCCCCACTTCTGCAGTACTTTGTTCAGCACTTACTGGAACCGCTCCCCTCCACAACTAGTGTCTTGCTCTTTGAGTCAGCTCATGATATTATTCAGAGCCACCGAGCATCTCCACAGTGTCCCCTGCCACACAACGGGACGGCCAGCTGGCGCCGGCAAATCCGGGTGCCCACATGAAATCCCAGACCTGAGTGTCCAGAGCAGGGACAAGCACCTCAAATTCACACAGAGGGGGTTGTACTCTTGCACCATTTCTTGCCATCCCTGCAGGGTGTTTTACTGCCCCAAAGCAGTAAAATCCAGGATCCTCAGCAAGGAGAAGCTTGGGGCTGGGATGTGACGCTGCGCTGGATGGCACCTGGGAGCACTGGGAGAGGGGCTGGTGTCCTGCGAATCTCTACGTGCAGAAGCAGCATCTGGCCCCTGGGTGCTTCCCAGGACCTAGAGGGAGTCGGAACGAGCCCAAGGAAGCGGGCATGGTGGATAGAGATTAATCCCTACAGGTTACAAGATGAGTCGTTCACGTCTAACCTGCTTCCATGTATTTTTGTTTGGTGCTGCCAGAACTAGAAATGCCATCTCCTGCAGTGTGAATTTCCATACAACCTGCTGAAAAGGATGAGTTATCTGTTATTTTTATGTAACAAATACATAAGCCTTGCTTTCTTTCAGCCCTTGCCCTATTGACTCCAAGGCAGTGACTAGAATGTGGAAACTTGGCTTATGTATTGATTTTACCCATACAGTGCAGCTATATAAAATTTGATAGTCCCTGTTCTGTTTTGACAATAAAAAAAATCCTGGGAAGCAATGTCATAATACAGTAAAGCACAGGGAAATCATAATGCTTAGCAAGGGTGAATTGCATGCAAGTATCAGAGCTGATGGAAAACTGAATAAAAAATGGAAATAAATTTGATTTATCACATCCTGCTTGCATTTATTATGGACTCCCTCTAAGTGATAATCACTCTAAAATACAGAATCATTGCTTTTGCAATTAGATTAAAATATAGCTAAAACCAAAATGTAAGGAATTAAACCCAGTAAAATAATTCACAGATTAATTTATTAAGAAGTCAAACCTCCATCTCTCCTTTTCAGCCACTGTCTGTCTTTCCCTGCTTGGCCAGCAAGAATTGCAGGGACAGACCGCATGTGTTTTTGGGAACTTGCCATCAGACTTTTCCATCCCTCCAAGTTAATTCAGCAGACACCCCATGGGCACTGTTTGCACGCAACTAAAACCCCTTGCACCCTTACGAGCCAGAGGTCACTATGCACTCCCCAAGCTTTGTCCAACCCGTTCCGTGAGGAAAAACTGCCAGGGATGATAAGCAAGTGATGCATGGCTGTTCTTTGTGAGGACAACTATTGTCTGCTAGGAGCAGAGGCAAGCCCTCCCAACCCACTTGGCTTCAGACTTGAAGCTGGGCTCAAACCACAGTCCAAGAATTAAATGTTCAGCACATCAGCTGCTAACCCACCAGTCACAGCTTAACCTTGCAAGCAGAACATCACTGCCTGGTCCCAGAAAGATGATTTATGATTATATGACAGTCCCTCCTGTTTCATATACAGGGCAACGTGTTGCTCTAGAGTAAAGAAATCATGGCTTGTTTTATCATGTTGAACTCTATCTGGATAAATAAACAGTCTAGTTCCTTATTTCCAAAGGTTTATCCTTGAATAATGAACCAAGGCTGTTGTTATCTGATGCCAGTACTACAGCATCCCCTGTAAAAAGCACAGTGTAGAAAGTAAAGCTAGCATAACTATGTTATTTCCCAAACTTTTCCACAATGTATTAATGTAAGTCCAATTCTCCAGTGCGTCCTGGCTGAAATGAACCATGAACACAGTTTCTTGGGTACTCCCTCAACTAGCGAAACCTCTTCAACCTCATTTTCAGTTTATTGTGGGGAAAATGGTGAAAAGATGCTGAGCTGTTGTCTTGATGCTACACCCAGCCCTGAAGAGTTAACGCTGCAGTAGCCATGAGGTTGCTCTAAACTTCAGCAAGGGGGTGGATTTCTAACATTTCCAAGATCGGGTGATACCAGAAACAGAATCTAACTGCAAGAGCATCCTGTAGTCTTACTCATGTTAGACTTCTCAGCACTCATACACAAACTTCTACACCATTACATGCTTTGAACACACTCACCACATAGCTGAGGCTCTTGGCCAAGGTGCACATGGGGGTCCAAGGCCCCTCGACCTTCCTCTGGGCCCTGATGGGTCCCTGGGCACACACCGCGCTCTGTTTGCATTTAGCAGTCCCTCACTCTCGGTCCCCCATTCCCAGGGCTGGCGTTCCTCATTCTGCACTGAGGCAGGCTCTCATTGCCAGGCCCACACCCACGGTGACTGCATTTGTGTTTATCTTCTTGCACAGACCCAGAGGAACACCTGCCATGTTTTTTTCAGACTAAGTCTGGTCATTTGGCTATTGCACAACATCACTTTGATTCTATCGTGTGCTTGGGAATAAGGGGAGAATAAGAAAAAGGTTTCAGAAGCTTTAGCTCACAGAGACACGTAAAACCAGTGGCAAATCATCAGCCTGTGTGTCACAGCAGAGTGTGTGTCACAGGCTGCTGTGGCATTGTACACCTCAGGGCACTCCATTTCTGTCACCTGTGTTAACTCTCCCAGTGAAAAAGCTCAGCTCCTCAGCCTTCCTGCCCTGCCAATGTGGACGGGTTCCTTCAGAGCCTTGTCCGAGCTCCTGAGTTGGCTCCTTCTTCTCAGGCACCCTCCAGAGGAGCCCACCTCACCTCACAGCTTAAGGAGGGAGCTTAGAAGAAGTTGGTCTCAGCTTAAGTGCAAACACCCCCAGAAATATCTTCTGCCACACTCAAATCTGAATCCTGCTGCAGTAACAGCGTGGCTGCAAGGAGAAATAATTCAGTGAGGGGCACGCCGAGGGTACCTGCAGTAGTCAGCAGTGTTTCATACAAAGACAGCTGAGGAGCCATCAATCTACTGTGGTTCGGTTTCTAGAAAGCCGGTGAAGCTCAAGGAGCCCTGGGATACCCTTCCCGATGCCCCACAGCCAGCCCCTCCCGGCAGCAGGAAGGACAGAGATCTCTAATTCCCTGCAACCTGACCCACCCTAAACCTCCAGCAACGACCCGTCTCATCCTCCCTCAGCCCAGCAAGGACCAGCATGGAGCTCAGGGCAGCGTAATGGCCAGGCTGCACCCGGGGTGTCCCAGCACATCGCTCGGGGCTGGGGGTGTCACGGCTCAGCAGAGCAGCTGGGGGTTAGCAGTCTCAAGAATTTGTTCTCTGAGAACTAGATGATACTATTTCTGGGCTTCCATGGGAGTCTGGCCCAAGTGAGGCTGGACCAGAGCATCCCATCCCAGCATCCCCTCACCCTTTTTCACTAAAGTCTGCCCAGTTAACGCAGAGATTCGTTACCTGATGCAGTTCTTCCTTTGAGCAGTGATTTTGCTGAAGGGGACTGCCACTTCTCTGCTCCAATTAAGATTGATTTATTAAAAAAATTCTTTTCTTCCCAATACACCAAAATAGAATGAGAGTACAACAGAAGCACAAAGAAATACAAATGATGGCCTCCATGCACACATTGAATCATCATCTTAAATGGTCCCTGAAGAAACGTTCTGGCAAGGCAGTGTGGTCCTTTCACCGAGCTATCCCTGGACTTCCCCAGTGCAGGACCCAGCTGAGCTGGTAACAAAGATCACCTGGGGAAGCCTGAGGCACCTGCAGCTGCTCGAGATTCTCTTCTCTGTGTTTTGCTGCATTGTGGGTGCTACCATGGCATACTGCCCCAGGGCAAATAGCCTCAAGTGAAAATAGGAAGTTCAGCC
This sequence comes from Strix aluco, assembly GCF_031877795.1. Lineage (NCBI taxonomy): Eukaryota > Metazoa > Chordata > Aves > Strigiformes > Strigidae > Strix > Strix aluco. The sequence goes on along the minus strand of NC_133937.1, from coordinate 39,068,779 downwards.
CGTACCGTTGCATCCAGAACTTTGTATCCTGAAGCAGAAGGAAATATGGGTTGAATGAAATCAATCCCAGCTCTGAGGTCAGCGCCTTCACTGTGTCTTGGGAAGGGTCCTCCGTCTCTGCCAGGGCAAGAGTTTCTCCATCTTTCCTGTTTAAAAGTATATGCCCACTCCTCAGCAAACAAATCTCACAATCCTAAGGCAGCTTTTTAAAATTTGAATGCCAACTGAAATACATGGCTATTTCACAAAAAAATTCATCAACAATCCCCCCCCCCTTTTTTTTTTGGTGACAATACAATGCTACCTTCCCCTTTTCACTCTCCGCATGACCTGCTCACCACAACCCTCAGCCACCTGAAAAAAAGCAGCTTAAAAGGCAACTAATTGCAAAATTAACTTTCCCTGCACCCTTTATTATGGTAGCTAAAGGTTACCCTGCTGAAACAAGAGCCTGAAACCTTCAACAGGATTCTGTTCACTTTAAAAAGGAAACAAGAGTTATAATTTAAATGTCCTTTTAATGGATAGCTCTGGAAAATAATAACATGAACAAAAAGGTTATGCCTCAAATATTTTAAAAGCCATTGCAGAATAGTGATTTTTCTTGTCTGAAGCTTTTTTCACATAGAAGATTAATAAAAAGGAAAACTGACTCCATAAACTGACACAGGATACTGGCTGACAAGTTGAGTTTGCTCTTTCCTTCACTCCAGGTCTGCTAAAGTTGGATATTTGTAACCAGATACTTTGTCATACTATTTATTACATTTTGGGCCAGGAAAAGTCACTTGTACAGCTGATTCTTTCCTCCATCAGGGACTTGCATCCCCGACATATTTTAGTTTCTTAGACAGTTTATTTATCTTGTTTTGATCAAACTTACTTTCTGGTTCCATTATAATGCACAAAAAGTTTGCATTATACCAGTTTCTGTTTGGGATTGTTTTCTTGTAAACAACAACAATAATGCTTTTAGCTTTTTATTTAAGAAAGTTGTATTTTTGTCATAACTGAGAAAGAACGGGCTGGAAGAGACAGAAAGGAAAGGCAACAGATTATATAGTTCACAATTTTCTTTCCCTTGAACTCAAGGACCTCCAAAGAACAACCGCAAAGCAAAAGCAGGGAACAGGCAGGGAACAGGGGTGGCCAAAACCCTCACATTTGAAGTATTTTATAAAATGCCCAAACATAACCGCTGTGGCTGCAGTCCACTGGTGCCATGTTGCGTTTTTCCAAAGCTTCACAAAAAATGCAGAAACCACATGTAGGTATGGGTGCTGTGGATAAACCAGAGGTGTTTTTACCAAGGTAGCCTCAAGCAGCAGGAACCCCGGGAAGCCGGCGGGTGCATGGGGGGGCTGCATGGGGACACCCCCACCATGGGCCACCAGCTCCCCACACGCAATCGTGAAGGCGATTAGCAGGAAAACCAGCAATTAAAGAGCTCCTCGGCGGGGATCCGGCTTCATTTTGGAGGCTCAATTAAATCTGAAATTCTTCATATAAATTATTGTCCCCTCTGCAGGCTGGCACAAAGATGATCTTGTGTGTTTGGAAAAAAAATAAAGGGGTTTTATTTGGAAAGGCTGCAGCTGGATGGAGGGGCTGAGTGCCCCGCATACCAACCTGGTCCCCCTGGGAGTGAGTGTGCATTCCTCCATCCCTCCCTGCACCCAGGGCGCTCTCCTTGCATCTCCAGAAAGTCCACACTGGAAACCTGGCACCCTAACCCCCTCAAACCTCCCCTGACCCACCCTGGGGGGGTTGTGGCTGGCATCCCTGTACCCCCAGGGCTGCTGTGGGGAGCTCTGCTTTGCCCTTGGCCATGGAAAGGTGAGAAAGCCACCCCGGACACCCACATGGAGGGGGTTAAAGCCTTTCCAAGGTTTCAGTGGGAAGGGACAGTGTGAAAAAGGAGGGAAAGTGGCACCCACGGCCAGCCCCAACAGCTTTGCTTGCCTCCCAGCACACCCCATCCCCGCTCCCTTCCTCCTGCGCCTCTCTGATATTTATAGATGATACATATAAAAATATACACTTACACATTATAAAAATATGCCTCTCTCAGGCGTCGACGCATCTCAGTGCACCCAGGGAGCTCCACTCACGCCCGGGCCCCCGGCCAGGCCGCCCGTGGACCCCCACTGCTCCCCCCGGTCCCCTCGGGTGCACCAGCCTCAGACCGTCTCTTCCTCCTCCTCCTAAAATTGCCGTTATCGAACATTTTCTCACAGTTGGGGTCGAGGGTCCAGTAGCTGCCTTTGCCTGTGGAGAAAGAAGGGTCCCGAGAGTTGCTCACCGCCACCTCCACGCCCTGTCGGGGTCCCCGTCCCCATCCCCTTACCCGGGTCGTCCTCGCCCCTCGGGACCTTCTTGAAGCAGTCGTTGAGGGAGAGGTTGTGGCGGATGGAGTTCTGCCAGCCTGCCTTGCTTTTCTTGTAAAAAGGGAAGTTTTCGGCCACGTACTGGTAGATCTGGCTGAGGGTGCGTCGCCGGCCCGGCGCGCTGTGGATGGCCATGGCAATCAGCGCCGAGTAGGAGTAGGGTGGCCGCGTTGGGCGCAGGCCCTCCTGCTGCACTGGCCAGCCCCGCTCCGCACCCACACAGCCTGATGACGGTGAGAAGGGGCTGGCGGGGAGGAAGGGGGTGGTGTGGCCACCAAACCACAGATAAGGGCTAGTGGCTTGAGGTGGGGATGGAGGCCGGCCCGGCGAGGAGATACCAGGGTGCAGAGCCACGTCCAACAGCTCCTGGGCGTGAGGGGGACACGGCCCAAAGGCCTGCATGCTCCGCCGGCCACTCGCACCAGCCCCGGCGCCTGAAACCCGCTCCACGTCCCACCGCTTAAATACCGCGTCGGCAGCGGAGGAGCGGGGCGGGATCCCCCACACCACCCCCCACGCGTGTCCGCGCCCAGAAAACACCTCCCCTGCGCCCTCCCTCCCTCCCCGAACCCCTGCGACCTCCAAGCCCTGCGAGCGACCGCTGCTCTCTCTTGCAGGTGCGGGAGCAAGCGGGCTCAGGGCATCACCCTCCCCCCCCGCCCCGCCCACCCCCCACTGAAAAGTTTTCTGGACAAACAGTGACAATTTGGGAAAAACAGCAAGGGGAGAGCCGGTGGGTGATGCTGCCTTCCGCGCCCTCCCCAGCACAAAGATCCATACAGAGCCTTTGTCCTGGAGAGAGAAAATCGCCGGCAAGGCAGGAAAAGCACAGAAAGTGCCTAAACCCTCCCTGCAAACGTCCCTCAGGGGCTGGAGAACAAATTGGGAGTTTCCAGGGGTTCCTGATTTGGGATTTTGCGTAGGCTACAACAGCATTTACAGGGTGACCTGCTCCCATGGCATGGGCGATGCAAGAGCTTCAGCAGTAAAGCTGAAACGTCCCTATTTGGTACCTTATAAAACAATTTCTGAACTTTGATTGACCTGAGCAATCCCTGCCCTGACTGACACCTCTGTTTAGGATCTGTAGTGTTACGGTAAAGCAGCCTGACAGACCCAGCTGCCCCTTCAGCAAGCTTTGATTTCCAGCGAATAAATCTATTTGCAAGAAAACATCCACATGCTCTCCCACATTTCCTTTTAAGCACAAAATAAAAATTATTATCATTTGGAAATTAAAATTTCCCATCTGCGCCACCCCCTAAAGGCAGGTGTGGTCCTATATGCACGTATGAACTCCTAATACTGAACTCCTTAACTCAAAATAAACTTCTGTTTACTTTTGCAGAACCTGTGGTGCCCATCCACACACCCTCAGCGCTCACAGCCTTGCTGCCACCCCCCACCCCACCCCCCACCCCCCTCCAAGAATCGTAACACACCAGTTAAACCAGTGAGTGAGCTGGGCTTTCTCTTTAGGCCAGTGCCCACATGCTGGGTTGCAAGGGAAGGAAAAGGATTTTCTTCTTTTGGTACTGCTGGCATTGACTTTAAAATAAAATTCACACTACACTTTGGTCCATGGCAAACCACAGACTTGTACAGAATATTGCAGCTACAAAAAAAACCAGGTGCATAACTCAATTTTCACTTTTTTGACATATGTGTGACATCCTATAAAAACTGTCCTTCTGCATTTCTTCTGGTCCTGTAAAACCAGAGTTTGGGGTTATGTTTTCTCCCACCAACATTAAAATAGAAGCAAAAATTCTAAAATTGTTCAACTTTGATAGAAGATATATTGTGATCTGATGAAAAATTGTATATTCTCTTGCTATTCCGTCTTTTTGAAATTTCAGACCACTCCTCAGAAATAGAGATAAAAGGCAGGGCTTTATCAGCAGCTAGAGCTATAGATAGGTAAATATAAATGGGGTACTGATCTGTGGGAGACAATTAAAATACTTCAGGTGGCATCTTGTACAAATAAAATCATCCCCAATTCTCAATCTGTCGATCGAATGCAGGTGTGAAAGCACACCTGTATCACTAGATCTCTGCATTTTCAATATCATTCTTATGCCTGAACTATTTCTTTTGAAACCACGTTACTGGCATGGGTGTGTTGGCGACGGCATTGCCGTGGCAGGTCTGCCTAACTCCGTGTGCTTCCTCTGGGAGGGCTCGGAGCAGATGCTTCAGAGATGCAAGAAACACTTAGGGGATCTGGTTTCTTCCTAACGGAAGGCAGTTAGTGGATAGCTTCTGCCCTGGAGCATGAGTGTTATCACCCATTTTACAGATATATAAATACATATATATACAAACATGTAGGCTTATGCCAACGCAAGGATTTGTTGTTTTAACCCCCTCTCGGAGCCATTCCAGAACCTACTCCTGGGCTGTACCCATCACCAGGGCAGCAAGCTATACCTGTTTGTCCGAGCTTTTGGGAAATGCTTAATTAAAACAAGGCAATTGTCAGTAATCACAGCCGTTCGCATCTTCACTGGGTGGAAAAAAAGTTGAAAAACATTGTCCTACTAATGTAAAGCTCGCTATATGCACGCTGCAAAATTAGAAATAGCTGATTCATACCACTGACAGGGTATTCACCTGAATACCAGTTATTTTAGGCATATTTTTAGATCTGTCTTCAAATCTCAAAAGTGCAAGGGACAATATTCCTTCCACTTCAGCAAAAGTAGTTCAGGAAATGACCTGATCCCAAACATTAAATTGAAAGTTATTTAATTTCCCTGCACTTCCTGATTAGCTGGAGACATCCAGCCCCAAACCGGCCTCCGGGTATCCCCAGCACGGCTTCCTTGGGGATGCTCCTGTTGCTCAGAGAGGCTGTTTTATTTTGCGTGGTGTTGCTTGTCTACTCGCTGCCTGTCTGTGTGTCAACTCCAGCTGCAGCCACAGGGAAAGGTGTAGTGTACGCTTGTATCCATCAGGTTTGAGCAGGCCGGCACAGCGGTATCATTTGTGTTAGTTGAGTGCCCCGTGGCAAACTTCAGTGTGGCTTGGCTGAATTTTCATGTAAGTTTTAGACATCTACCATGTAAACAGGAGAATTTATTTCCTATATTTTCTAAATGTACAAATTTACAAGTCTACAGAGAGCTCATTAAATTCTCCCTGTCTCAGCTGAGCTGGCACCTGCGGACATGAAAATCCTCACGCACAATGTATTTGTTCACCCTGACTTCTTTTTGCTTCGCAGAAACCCTTTTACTAGGAAGCAGCAATCCCTGGTAAACACCCAAACATAACTCCTCTACAATATTGTAACCCCCAGGAAAAATTATTCTTATTCTGGAACGTGGAGCTTTTTACAACTTTCTTCCCTTTCTCGAGCGTTTCACCTGAATTCACAAGGTGTGATGGCACGGTCAAGGTCAGCAACCCCAGCCGTAGCTTGGCAGCTCTCTGATAGTCGTTTAAAACCCCGCGATAGCCCACCGGGACCACTTCCAGCAGCTTTTCTTGCCACCGTGTGACTCGGCGCCCACCGCCCGCAGCGGGGGGGGGACACACGGACACACACGCGTGTTCCCGGACACGCCGGACAAAATCCCGCGACTCCGCGGCCAGAGCGGGTCGGGAGCTCCAGAACCGCAGCCGAATTACCCCAAACCCGCTGCCTATTGCGTCACTGCTCCGTCAGACCCGGCGGGTTTTGGTTAATTGTGGGAGGGCGATGCCATCTAGTGGCAACGGGCCCGGCTCCGCGGGGCCGCGCGTTGCCCGGCGCGGGTGCGCGCTTTGCGCTGCCAAGGGAGCGGGTGTCCGCATCCCACCCCCCCGACAACCCCTCCATTAGGGGCCTTTAGCCTGAGAAATGAGGTGCGTTACAGCAAGCCTGAGGGACAGAAATATTTCTAACAAGCAAGCGTGAAAATCTGAAATATTTCTTTCTTTCACGGCTCTCTGCCACTCCCTGAGGAGGGGACACAGAGAGGCAGATGCTGCTCCCTTGTCCCTGGGATCCAGGCATAGGACATCCAGGGAATGGCTCCAAGGAGGCCCAGGGGAGAGTTAGACTAGACACGAGGAAGCGTTTCTTTACCGAGAGGATGCTCAAACCCTGGAACAGGCGTCCTGGAGAGGCAGGTGATAACCCCAGCCTGTCGGGGTTTAAGAGGCATTTGGGCAATGTCCTTAATAATATGCCTTAACTTTTGGTCAGCCCTGAAGTGGTCCTGAAGTTGGAGTGAATGATTGTTGTACGTCCCTTCCAACTGAAAATATTCTAGTCTAGTCTAGTCTAGTCTATTATCTCTATTTATTCTATTCTACTCTAGTCTGTTCTAATTCTATTCTATTCTATTCTATTCTATTCTATTCTATTCTATTCTATTCTATTCTATTCTATTCTATTCTATTCTATTCTATTCTATTCCTAGTGATGTTTGCAAGTTGCATGGTGAATGCCCATCAAATTACAAAGCTTAATTGTATTGCTAAAGGCAATGTGCACAGTGGCACATGCAGTCCAAGCCTGGTCTGCTTCCAGGTGTGGAGGTGAAGGACGGTGGGGTGGGTGAAAAATTGTTCAAGTCCAGCCTGGGCATCCTCTCCCTTATAATGACATTGATTCGCTGCATCTCTTACTCTTCAAGCTGATGATCACCTGGGTTTCCTTCCCTTCCCATTTCTTGCCATGTGTGCTTTGCTTTTCTTCTTAAAATGGCTCATGCAAAGTGATTTCCAATTATTATACTCCATTTCTTTAAAAAAATGTGATGGCATGCCTGTATGGCTCTGTGGCAGTACATGGGACCTGTTCTTGGGGAACTCCAAGCAGAAACCTGGGATTGGTCATTGTGACACTACCTAAGTGTGTATCTGCTATCCCTTGGCAGCATTTGGTTCACTGTTTTTTGTATTTAAATTGTAACGGTAGCCACAGCAGTAGGCCATGGTTGTCTTCTAGCTGCAGTGGGTATGATGCACATTTAACATGGTTAGTATTTTAGCGCCTCATTCTATGAAAATGGTGAACTGAAAGATCACAGTAGGCGCAATCAGTCAAAGACAGAGCCAGAAATCAGCACCTCAGGACCAGCCCGTTACAGCAACCATTTCAAACAAACAGGGCCAAAAGCAGAAGAGGAGCAGCACTCTTTCCAAAATCAGGATCAATGAAAAACAAACTGCTTGAAAACTCAGGACAGACTGTGCCAGTGCCATGAGTTTTCCAAGTTTCTTTCCCATGCCTTAAAATGAGTATCTTGAAGACCACTCCATGCTCCAAAACAACAGCAGAAAAGCAGACAAGTCCCAAAATACATCAGGTCCTAGGTTATTTCTCGCTACCAGTCAATCCTGAGCCCCTGTGTTTTCTGAAAATGTCACAGCAAAGGCCCCGCATTTCCAGCTGCTGGCAACCCGAGTGTCAGGAATTTGGGGCAGGACAATTCCTCCTCCTCCAGTGGCTGTTACCCCACGGCTTTGGGTGATGCCAACGGGATTAGTTCCTCTGCGTCAAGGGGGACTAAATTCCCCATCTATTCCTCTACTCAAAATAACTAAAGTAAACGTGACGGAGGGATGTGTCCAGAGGCTGGTTGGGAGATTTAAATACAGTAATTCACTTGAACAAAGCATTCGATACTTTTCTGGCAAAGCTGACTGAAATGTGGGTGGTTTGCACCAAAAAACATCAGTCTGTAATTTCTCCTGAAACGCCAGACATTAGAATAAACTCCCCTCAATTAAAATAAAAAGAAGCGGTAGAAAGTGAAATATAAACACATGGTGAGAAATAACAAACAACAAGTAATCTGACATGAAGTATCTGGATACCATGTGTTTATATAAACTTTGAAGTTAATCAAAACAGAAAGAAATACAGCAAATATCATGAATAGTAATCCAAATATTATTTTGAATTAAACACAACTATGCTCATTTGGCATGACAATTATTAGCTAACAAATGGACATTTTTCAGGTCAATCAAGCTTGAGCCAATTATCCTGTGGCAATTAACTAAATTAACTCTAAAATTAGAATTCAAATAATCTCAGCAATTATGGTTTAATCCTGAAATGCGTCTCTTCAAAAGAAGCCAATAAGACACACAAATCCACTGGAGTTTGCCACATTTAAATTACACACTGTATTCTAATTTATTTTAATATCTAACTTCCAACAGATCGGGCAATCCTTTTTCATGACCATGTGTTAAGAATGACTTTGTACAAGAGAAATGTCATGTGCATTTTTCAATCTTTTGTATCTCAAAATAATAGAATTTGCATACACCAAAGGTTTTGGCATCGAATCCAGCTCCTTAGGTGTCGTGTCCTGATTATTTGAATTTATATACTTTACATGGTTAAATCATTTCATTTATATGCACTTCTGATTGCTCATGAAAGTTTATGGGTTGGATTTCATCCACATTTTTTTCTACCTTTATCAGAGTTTGCCTTTCAACATCTAATTCAATCAGTTAATTTTTTTTCTGCCCATCTATCAGCAGAAGTTGTAAGAACAATTCTTATTTAATTAAAAGGTTTTAAAGTCTGGAATGTTCTTTTAGAAACTTCTGCAATTAAAAAAAAAAAATTAAAACTAAGCTTTTCTGTTTCATTTATTGAAAAAAATATAAGCAATTTGAAATTCATATGCACTTCTTTATCCCAGATGGAGAAGAGACACTACGGCGTGTGAAGTGAGGGCTCTGCTGTGAAAGGGGGCTCAGCATCTCCAGCACCCCTGCGGATGCTGGTGTAACAACACACAGGCAGAGAGTTATACTTGTATTTGACTACTCATACTTTATTGAAATAGGACCAAAACTGCTGAGCCCGCTTGCCAAGAGCTGAAGGAAGGATGTGGGATGTCAGCTGAGGGTGTATGAGCGGGTCCTACATGTGAGGCATGAGGATGATGCCACCAGTGGACAAAATACTTTCTAAGGAGAAGGTGACTTTGTAGCTCTGCTCTACGCTCTGCCTTTCTTGCCCAAGGCTTCTCAAATACAAAAGGTTTACACATCAGCAGCCGGCAAATGCTAGAGCAAAATAGCTTGGTTATTTAACACATGTAAGCGATTCAAGTTTCTCCACGAAGCAGTCATCGTGACCCTGCCTGCCCTGTCCCTCTGTCATCGATGGGACCTGAGGTCCGGGGCCGTGAGGTTTTGAATACTTTGCATAGTTCAGGCACAGAGCTGTTCTGCACTGCTGGTACCTCCTGGCGGGACACAGATTTGTGTCACCTCCTGGGCACTGCTTTTGCCATCTCCTGGGCTACCAGGTACCACTTTTCTGCTGTTAATCACGGGGGGGGAGATGCAAAATCCAGAGGCGCCATGAAGCCAAAGATGAGACAGACGTGTAACTCTTCCAGCAAGTCAACCCACTGCTCATTACCTGTCTGCAGGACATTTCTCATATTTAAGTTCATATGTAATACCTGTAAAACTTGTCAAATTTTTATCATAAACCAGCAGGTGTAGAAATTAATTTTGAAAGCAATGAAGTAGCTGCAACTATAGAAAATAAACTTCTGGGCATGTGGTGAGTACAGTAGAGAGAAGACGTGGCCTGTAGCAAACAACACTGCACCTAATATATTCACATCTATCTTCTTAAATTACTGGTTTTAACTCCTCAGTAAGCAGCTCCTTCTTTTCTAAGCAGAGAAAGGATTAATCTTTGCTTAAGAAAACCAGGGCATAATGAAAAAAGAAATGAGGAGGCACCAGTAATATTTTGGTTTAACATTTCTGAAGTTTACCAAAGACATATATAAATTGTCCCTTATAAATTTATATATTGCATATATAAAATGTTTTGCATATATAAATTGTTGCTTTTATGTATAAAATAGAGTGCATTTTTTCTCCTGAGTAAACCTTGACAAGCATAAGCACAAGGTAGTATTAAAATCCTTACAACATGATAAGAGTGTTCATTTCTTCATTAAGTTTTTCTTCAGTCTCACTACTCAGACTTTCGTAATTTTTTTTTTCATTTTTTTTCCCCTCTCATTAAAATGATCTCAGATCAAGACCTGAAATTCAGAAGAGTCCTTATTGAAAAATTAATTCCCTGCAGCGCCATTAAGGGACAAACGTGATCAAAGTCACTCACCAGTGATTTGAACATGAGAAAGGCTCCAGTAGCAGCTCACTGTACACTCCAGCCAAACTCTCTTTGCCTTCCCCTATGACTGGTGTATGAAGAGCCTGCCAGGAAAATCAATCTAAAAAAAAGGAAGTGGAAAAAGCATTGATTTATTTGCCTTTTTTTTTTTTTTCCCCCATTAAATACTTTTTCTTCCCTCCTAAAGAGTTGGGGTTTTTAGTAAAATCTTTTGTTGTTATATATTCTGTATGTGCAGTATGGTTTTCAGACCACCCATTCTAGACTGCTTTAACATGTACGATGTTTCACCTATGTCCACCTATAACTCCAGCCAGCTTTAACACTGTGACCTCAGAAAAAAAGAACCAAATTATAATTAACACCTTTCAGAAATACCTAAAATTACCTAAAATAACTTTTTCAGACACAACAGGATTCTATTTTTCAACAATTTCCAGATCTGCCAGACTTAGAAAACATGTGGTATAAAAATAAAGGTTATATAAAAAAGGACATAAAAATATTCTAAAGTTCTACATATTATATTTCTGTTTCCTATTTTATTTCCTATTTTACTCCAGTTCACCAGGGATCTGGTATGAGAGAGACCCTTTCAATTTTCTGGTGTTCATACCTATTAATACCAAGCGTCTTTGGTTTGTTGAATTCTGGGGGTGTAACATCAGCTTTCTATTGAGGAAAAATGTAAAGAAATAATATTTTATTAATTTTATGGAAATAAATTCATTAATTATATATAAAGGTGCTGCTTGGTTATGAATATGTGTCCCAAATAATAGTACAAATCTTTCACACATTAGCACCTAAATGCAAAACTCATTTCAGTGTTAGGTTTTGAGTAGCTGCAGGAACAGGACACTTTGTGTGTTTGTGAGTGAAAGAACGGAGCAGCTGGAGGATTTCTTCTCCGTATTTAGCAAAAAACCCCACATTTGTCACAAAAATCCCAGCTACCTCTCCCAAAGGGCTGGTGTCACTGTGCCCCTCTCTTGGTGGCTTTGCCACCAAATACTGCACACCATGCAGGACAACAGAGCATCATCCTTATAATCCTTATATATGTGTGTGCTTATATATAGCTGCATATCTATGTCTGTATATATGCTTATATAGAAACTTACTTTAACACTGTAAAGTGAAATGGTTATGGGCATTTTGTCAAGAAGTGCTGTACAAAAATGACCCCATTAACTACTCCTTTTCCACCGCTCACCTGGACTCAACGGAGCAGTATCAAACATGGGGTGTCCTGCAGCAGTTTCACTGGCGACAGGGCAGTGCTCGGGGAGCATCATGTGCTGCTGCAACAGATCACCAAGGAACCCCTTACTGATTATTGAGGGCTGGGGTTTTATATTTGTTATTAAGGAGGCTATTCATTACTGCAAAACACATGTTTAATGGAAAGACTGCAGAGAATGTCTCCTCGAGGACCTGCTTTGTTTTTGAAAGTCTTTATGAGTGTTTACATCATGCTGTGATTTATTTTCAGATTGGCTGAGGCTTGCTATGCTGGATCGTGGACAAAACCCATTTGTTTCCCGGGCCAGGAAGCCCATCTATCAAAGAGTGGAAGAAGGAGGAGGGTTGCCAGCTGGGAGCCTGGGAGCTGGGCAGCGTGGAGAGCTGGACATCTGCTCAGCCAGACACGCCAGCTTGCCCACCTTTCTGATTTCCACCCAAATTTCAGCAAAATAATGGGAAAATTCTTTTTGGTGGTGTTATGTATACAATACCAACCTTATTCCTGCAGTGGTGCTCGGGGAGTACCTGGAGAAAAGGATATGGTTACCAAAGCCCCACTAAATAATGCTCGAGCATCCTTGGCACTCTATCCTTTTCCTGCTGATCTGCTCACCCTCCGCGGGCAGGATCTAGCCAGAAGTTTGCATAATCTCCTGAAGGACAATCTAGAGAGCCTAACAACAGAGCTCAGGCCTTGCCACCACTCCTTGGGCTGCTAGCCATCATTTGGAAACTCCTCTGTGGTCGCTTGGAGGAAAAGGTGGTAACAGCTAAGCCTTAGAGGCTCTTGGCTTCCTTTTTGGGCAGCTTGAGCTGTAAGATAGGAGAGACAGTTTTATTTTCTGCTCGTTGTTTATGGTTCTTTGAAGCCCATTTTCATAAATACCACACAATTGCATTTGAATTGACTACCTCTGGCAGTTGTTTCAAGCCCAGACTAACCTGCTTTCCCCAGACTGGGTCAAATTTCCTGATGATTTTGCTGATCACCTGAGATCTTACAAAAAATCTGCTTGACAGTGTTTGTATGTTCAACTGCTCACCTGTAACTCTTCATTTTTCAGCTGGTATAAAAACAAATAAACGGTTGAAAGAAAATCCAACCTCATTTCATTGACACAGAGTATTGCTAATATTAATAAGTTCACAACCTCCAACTAATGACTGCCTTATATTTAATACAATATAATGGGTTTTGTTTTCTTGTAAAACTGGCTTTACTACTCTGCAAAGGTATTTGACCCTGAACAAAGTCCAAATGAAAGGAGAATTTTGACATAACATTTTGCACTCATTTTGCATATTCTAAACAGCTATAACTGCCTAATCAATGCACAGGGCAAGAATCTGAAAGTAGAAAAACTCTAACAAGCAACTGATACAACTGATGATCTAGAAGTACTTACAGTACAGAGATGTATCGTACTTACAGGAAACTTCTAGAAAAGAGGTCTGCAGCCAACATTATAGTTTCCTGTACTGTTGACATGTTCCTCATATATTAGCATTATAAATCATGCTTATATAGTAGCATTATAAACCATAAATCAGGTTCAGCACCTTAACCATGATGACCAAACTGACAGTCTTTTAACTGTTCATTACAGTATATCCTAACTCAATTTGCTAATAATGCAGAAAGACCAGTCTTTTCTCTTCCCAGTCTTTTTTTTTTCTTCTTTTTTTTTTTTTTTTTTTTTTCTGGTAGGCATCTTATTATACACTTCAGTGCAAAAATACAAGTAAAAATAATAAAGTAAATATCAAATAATCCCACAGGGCAGAGTATGTTGATTTGATGTACGTTGTAATATGCGATTTCTGCAAAGAATCCAGTGATATAAAATCAACTTGAAATCGTATTCATGGTTCAACAGGTCTGTGATTTCCCTTCGAAAAGGAAGACTGTATCTGTGCTTTATGGCATATCAGATTTATTTATTTTAAATCGTGTTTTGCTGTATGCAGTGTAACTGGTAGGAAACTACAAGATGAATTGTTCACTGAAGCTTTTTTCACAGAAAAGGAGTCAAGGACGTTACCCCAGAGAAAAACGTTTGTGCATCAGGTGCAATATGTGCCCGATGTCACCCAAAGCCCAAGTTCTCACTCCCAAGCTCCCCAAACGCTATTTTTTTCATTCAGAGCACCGCCTTCCCTTACCCACTGTGACAAATTTATGCTCTTCCCACCCATTTTTGTACGAGTAATTTGTTGTGCTGCACCAGAGCCCCCCAAAAGGGTGGGCTGGGAGAAGGGCTGGGCAGACCAGAGTGGTGGGTCAGGCAACCCGTGTCCTCCCAGCCAGCTTTTGCTCCATGATCTTGTACGAGCCACTAAAACCCCATTCAAAGTCACAGATCCCACGTCCCATTTACTTTAATGGGTTTGGTTCAGCCAATTAGGCCCTTTTTCCTTCAGATCTCATCTGTGTAAAGGATGGCATTAATACAACCTCGTGGGATTAATTGCCTGTAAAGTCACTTTGAGACCTTGGGTAGAAGCACTAGTGATATTAATTATTGTTATAGATATTATAATGTTAAACATAAGTTCATACATTTATTTAGAAAAAAACTTCCAGAATCGAGGGAACTAAAACACCCCTAGACTATTTAATTATTTTATTGCCCCTCAGTGGAAAGGTGATGCCTCAGCTCTATTTTTCTCCTCACGCTGCAGTATGTCAGCCCCTATAAGCCCATGTCCATGTCAGAAATGTGGTTCACTGACTCACAGAAGTCAGAGATAAAAAGAAGTATTGTTCACTTCATAATTTCTTTTTCTACATTTTCTACAACCTACATTTTTTCTTTGTTTGAATGCTTTAGTTTTGTTCTCAAGAGATACGATTAATTTGCCACTTTAAAAAGTCAAGATGAGTAGGGATTCAGAAAGTCAGGATTTAACAGGGAAAATTGTACTATGCAAAAGTGTAGTGCTCATTATAAATATGAAATACTTGGTAAGCAGTTTTCTCTGCATAATGAGAAGACTTTTAACCAATGAAAAATTCAGAGAACAAAATTACTCTCTGCCCAATTTACTAGCTCTGATGACATTGCACCAGGAAGGTACCAAAGTGCCACAACACAGCATGAAAGTAAAACAAATGAAGGTTGTTTCTGAGGATGGGTTACAAGTAATATTCATCATTTTTGTAAGGCAAATTAGAAAACTGAGGAACTACATGTAGAAAATAGCAGAAATAGAAACATGGCCCTAAAAAGAAATTACTTTGAGGTACCAATGGCAGTCCCTAGAAGAACTGATATCTAGATTTTTCCACCAAATGACTGGGGCAAATTAAAAACTAGGCACTGCAGCTAAGGAATAGTGAACATTTGCCACTGTACTAACAGAAACCCTATTTCAAAACTGGCATTTCCAACCCAAGCTAGGAAAGCAGCTCCCATTATAAGCTGGGTACATTGGCTGACTTTCTTGCCAGTAAAAGTCAGCCAACAGCCTGTAATTATACTGAATATCTTCCTGGAACCTTGCTTCCATAAATGGTGCCATCTTTTGAGTAATATATCTTTGGCCTGCCTTGCTCAGATTATTACACTAATATATCATTAGAGCAACAGCTTGCTTTGGTGATGGATTGGTGTAATGCGGTGTGAGAGCTGCAGCTCACTCAGGTGACGTATGATGCTCTCGTGCTGATGTATGGGATGGTGTAGCGCGGAGAGGAGCCTCTTGGGTGATGCATTTTCCCAGAGACAGTCCAGCCCTACGATGAACAACCCCGGGACGATGCTTATTTGCTTTGAAAGCTTACGGGCTGCTTTACACTCCCAATGAGGGAGGCTTGCGGGGTCCTTGGGCAACCCTCAGCGTCTCTGAGCTTTGGCTGATGCAGTGTCCCCAAAGACCTACCTGGTGTCCCAGGAAGACTTGGGGCTGGTGCTGGGTGACTGCAGAAAACTAAATTAAGGGGACAAAACTTCCTGGCTTTGGTTACCTTCAGTATCATGCTATCATGCTGTCTTAAGCACCAAAAAACTCAGAGACAATCTGCTATGCACACATATAACCTGTGCAGGTACATAACATCACTAGTCACAGCTAAAACCAAAAATAAAATCTCTCATTTTATGGGAGATACGGAACTAAAGCAAAATCCTCAAATACTTATTTTACAGTCTCTTACCACACATATTCTGGACACTCAAACCATGGTGCAAAGTCACTCACTCAAGGATTAGTCAAATGTTTTATCAAATATTACCAATGCAAAACTTTTACATTAGTAAACATTAACTAGCTTACATTTTTTGTTAAAAGGTCCATGGTAGTATTCACTATTCTTCCATTTTCCAAGCTGTGCCACAATACCTTAGGGTGAGAAATATGACAGCTAACTTTTGAACTGGGAAAAGGATTTCTTTATAGCTGAAAACCTAAAAATACCTTAATGGATTTTTTTCCCAAAGTGTGCAAAACAAAAAACAACTGCTAAAAAAGCCCCACAAACCAAGCCATCCTGGATTCGATTAAGCTTTCCTTCTCACACACACAAAACCAAACCATCACCACCCATAACAAAAACATACAAGCCAGATTTCTGGCAGAACCCAAATTCAGCCTAGCTCAAGCTCAAAAAGGAAAATATTTGCACGATATGACTCAGTGCAAATGATTTACCTGCAGTTCTTTCCCCAGTTTTAATTACTCTGCTTGTCGCCAATAAACCACCGAAATTCTGCAAGGACACACAGAGGTTATCATTGTCTTCTATCATGATACCAGCTCTGTTACTCCAAAACTGTGAAAACATTTAAAATCATCAACAATCACTTCAAATGTTATTCTTTCTGTAAACAAGATGATAAAACCTGTAATAAAGCAATCAGTGTTGTCTGTAAGTTGTTTTATTTTTCAGACAGTCACCTGACCTCTACCTGGCCTTTCAGCTAGCCTCCAGCACGACGATGCTGCATTCCAGTCATTATATGCATGGAAATTAAATTAAGTAGCAAGTGGAAAAGTGAATTAGATTTAGTAAGTTAAACAATGCATGGAAATTGAACTATGTGTATTGTACATAACCTTTCCTATGCTGATCTATTCAGCTGCTACTAAATGCATTTCAGGGCGGCAGCATTAAGTTACATGACTAGCATCTTGCCACATACTTTTCTTTTTATAAACTGAATAATATGATCATTGTATAATCTTTGCTGACCCTCCTTAGTTATCCTTAAATCCAGGCTGATTTGTCAGCCAACGCAAACCAGCCAGTGCCTTCACGACCCAGCAGCAAAGGCTACAGAATATTACCCTCGCGCATGCAAACCCAAGCCTTTGCTAACAAGGGAATGATTTTTCCTGCCAAGGCTTTGCACAGTTAACAGAAAATCGCACAGTTAACAGAAAATCATATTGTTTCTCCTTCCCTCTGCCTCCAGCGAAGGTGCCCAGTGGCTTTGGCCCCGAGCCCGACGGTTCCAGCTCTGCCTCCCCGCGCAGTTGGGTTGGCACTGCGGCTCGCTGCCTGCCCTTTGGGGTTTTGGCTCCTGTGCCGTGTCCTTCTCCTGCTGCCAGTCCTGCAGCCCAGGCTGGGCTTGCTGCAGCACAGGCATGCCTGCTGCCTGCCTGCAGCTCCACTCTCCTCCCGCTCCCCTGGTGCCGGGGTCCGAGGCTGCCAGGGAAGATAAAATCAACCCCACAACCGGTGCTGGGCGTATTGCTCCAGCCCGGAGGCTGATCTCTGCTTCACCCCTTAGCCTGCACTACCTGGGGGAGAAGAAGTGCTGCCTGGGGCAAAACCAGCCCCAAACTTCTTGACCTAAGAGGGGAAAGAGGGAAGGAGCTGCTGCCAGGAGCAGCAGAGTTGTTATGGCCATGTCTCCCTTCCTCTGTGCCACAACTCTCGCAGCTGCGCAGCACCCGCAGCAGCGAGGCATGGGGAGATGTTTGGTGCATCTGACACCTGAGCTACAGCTTGAGGAAGGGGATGAGGGGTGTTAAGAAATGTATCTATGCTATGTAAAAGGAGAGAAAATTGCCAGATATACCTCGATCAACTAATAACTTATTGACTAATAACTTAACCTGCTGTACCTTAAGGCAATAATCAGGAGTTAATAAGCTGTATGAAACATAAAGGAACAAAGAGAAAAAAAGCAGCTTGGTAAGGTATAACTTGGCTCTCCAGCTTTTGACTGTCTTCTGTCTGCCCAGTATTTTAGGCCTATTTAAGTTAAATGTGTAGTTCCCACGCTCTTTGTACCACAGGTGCTGAAGGAGCACAGATAGATAAATGTCGGGCAGTGCTTGTTGGAGACGTGTTCAAAAGTGCCTACAGAATGTACAGTAGCCCAAACAGAATTACCTGTGTGGTTGTTGTGGGTGTCTATGTGCTGCAATTTGACATTTCATATTTCCTAAATCCCACCACTTTCTCCTCCCCTATCTAGCGTATGGAACGGGAGTTCTCGAAGAGAATTATTATTGGTAGTAGCAGTAGTAGTAGCATTTCTCTTGCAGCTGGCTGAATATCAGGGCTCTAACCACACACACGTGGCTGCTAACCCCCTCAAAATGCACAATCTAAGAATAATAGAGGAGAAAACAGAGGCACCAAGGAAAGAATGAAATTATAATGGTCAGCATGGAAAGCAGGAATTTTTCATTGGCATCCCAGAAGATTAATTATTAAGGGAAAAGCTAGAGGACAGCAAGGTGACTGTGCAGCAGAGAACAAAGCTTAAGTATATTAAGCATCAACAGCCCCAGTCAGCACCATTCACTGGATGAGTGCAGGTGCTATGGCTCTGTACTGTGAAAGAGATGATAGGTAGATGGATGGATTAGGCCAGAAAGGCCTTAAAATGAAGATGTATCATTCAAGTCTGATTTGTATACAAGAGAAAAACAGTTCACATATTCAGGGTGGTGAGACATAGGCTATCCAATAAAACACGAAAAGGCCGTAGGAGTTTAAATGGTTGAAACGAAGACTAGACTGGACTGGAAAAGCTGAGGGCAACATGCAAAAATCTCCCTGACATGTGTTAGCATCCCATTACTTTTTTCTTTAATATTAGCTCTGAAAAGAAGCACACTGACATTTGCCAGAGAAAGGTGCTAAGATGAGCTGAGGTAAGAGACCTAAGGTGTAGGAGTGAAGAGAAACAGTAGGGCTGTAAATGGCTCACTGCTCGAGTAAATAATGTGATACTATTTGCTAATTACTTTTTATAATGCTAAGAGTTCACATTAGTTAAGAACAGCAAAACCAGTCAGTAGCAGCACCAGGTTACAGATATTTCAAATAGCCAGGAAGGCTGAAAATACAACGTTGCAGAATTTCCTATAGAATGGCTGGTTTATGGCTGTGGATACAATCTGCCCTCATAAAATAGTGTCCAGGTGTATTGAATCAGCTGAAACATCAGCCAAAGCCTTAGTATTAGTCCAGCTGGCGGGGGGTACAAATAAGACTGTCAGATACCTTCCCCAAGAAAATTATCTGCTCAGTTGGGTTGTGAGTGCAAAAGCTGTCCACTTTTTTTTTTTTTTTGTTTTTATTTTGTTGCAGTTTAGTTTCATTCAACTGAAGACAGAGGAGGAGAGCCTTGGACTAGCTGAAAATTTTGCTTCATGAAATACAAAGAACTGATTGAAAACATTCACCTGAGAGGGAGTTATAGGCTTTAATAGGAGTTACAGCTGTAATTAGGTTCCATGTAATTATCCTAGAAATCCGAGTAAGGTATTGAATCCCACCTATGCTGGGATTCCCTGTTATCCTATGGAAGTGTATGGTAAGGGTTTAGTTCTGTCTGAAATTCTGTGAGTACTTGAATCATGCTCTGAATTTATAGGCAGAGATGGGAATATTACACATAGTCTTCTGAGTCCCATTTTAGTATTGTATTTAGGAACTGCACTGTATCTCTTTTTTCTCTAAAATTCTTCTGGGCTTTCAAAACAAATCTGTGGTTAATATAACTTTCAGAGCATAATATTTGAACTTTGGTACTTAGAGTCTTCCATTTCTTCAACATCTGTTCCAAGATAGAGTGACTTCTAATTGATAACAGTATCTTTGACACTGGAAACCTGAAGGTGAAAACATTGTCTCAAGGTCGTAGTTTGTCTGATTTTGTCCCTTTCAGTTGGTCATAAAAAATTCCTAGAAGTGATTCGGTCTTTACTTATGCAGGGTAATTATGTTGCATAAAACGTCTTCCTATTATGTAGCTAATAAAAACAATGGCAACGTATATCTTGGCCCAAAGAGGTTGGGAGTTTATTAAAGCTGTAAATTATGGATTCTGCTAATGCAAGGTAATAAGATCAAACAGCACAGTATGAGCAGTGATCATTCTCCTATTTTTGTCTAATATTGTGTAGTTATTAGACATTCTGTTCCTTATTAATCTTCTTTGACCTTCTTCCACAAATTCTCCTTCCTATAAAAATGAGTAACTGCTGAGAATTGTAATGTGCCCATGAATGCCCGTAAGGATAATAGGGCACAGTCTGTGACAAACTGCAATTGATAAAGCAAATGCCCTGGGGAGACCACACCGACCCCCTCTGCTCCTCTGACCTGGGATGTGACCTGTTGGGCTGACAGGTAAGGAGATGACCTGCAGTAATGTAGACCTCTAAAATTTACTTCAGCAGAATATTTAAATGTAATTTCTTAACGTCAAGTAAAGGATTTGCATGGCAATGGTTTGAATAATAACATCTTGCTATTTTCTGAACATTGTGAGAGAAGAATAAAGAAGAACCCTTTAGTGAAAGGGACAAACCAGGTGGGACGTGACAAAGCAAAAGCAAAATCTTTCTGAAGTCTTGCAAATTCAGTGCAAAAATCTCCGGCACTGGAAGACAGCCAGTGTGTTTCCACACCATTCCCTTTTGTTTCATGAAAGACTAAAGAAACAAGAATGTGGTCACCTGCAGCGAGGATGTGACATGGAAGAGTGCTCAACTATTTGCTCACACCTTGTTGGTACAAACTACAGTCCCAGCCCCTGTTTCCCTGGGAATCTATGTGGTACCAACATACAGTAATATAACTAAATTGTTCCTTTTGCTTATAATAGGACTGTGTTCTATATAAATTTAAATATTTAGTGACTTTATAACTTATTTGTATCAATCACAACACTGCAATTAGAGTGACTCTTTATCAGGGGGTGGAGGGATCAGACAAGGGGTAATGGTTTTAAAAAAGAAACAGGATAGATTTAGATGAGATCTAAGGCAGAAATTGTTCCCTGTGAGGGTGGTGAGTCCCTGGCACAGGTTGCCCAGAGAAGCTGTGGCTGCCCCCTCCCTGGAAGGGTTCAAGGCCAGGTTGGACGGGGCTTTGGACAACCTGGGCTAGTGGAAGGTGTCCCTACCTGTGGCAGGGGGGGTGAGACTGGATGGGCTTTAAGGTCCCTTCCAACCCAGACGGTTCTGTGATTCTGTGATTCTATAATTTTATGAAGTCTCTGTCAAGAAGTTAATTTCCCCAAAAAGTTTAATTCTTGTCTCTTGATTGTTTTTTTTTTTTTTTTCACTTATGTACAGGATAACAAAGGGAAAAAACTGTAAGTTTGGAGTTGATCATTCTATTCTGCTTGTCTGAACAAATGTTAAATAAAATCTTACAAGCCATAGACAGATTTTTAAATAAAGTGCATAGGGCATTTGAATAAATAAATAGCTAAGATATTAAAATTTAAAAATCAGCAGTTCTGCATATAAAGTAGATTTGTTTCCAAATGTGTTTGCTTGCTCAATCCTTCCTCTGTGAAGTCTGTGATAATAAGCTAGTGTTTATGTGCCATAGCAGAGATCATTGTACTTACAGTCTCTCAGGAAACCTTGATCTTCATACGCCCGCGTGACCAGGATCTGAACTCAGAGCAGGTTGAAAGCTGCCCACTCCAAATTATGCTGCTATGGCTGAAGTTGTATCCCCTGTTAGGCTGGGGACTGGAGACTGGGTGACACAGAAAATGCAGATGTGTGGCCACATCTGGCTGGAGCAGCTCCTAGTGACCACAATGTGTCATATACTCAGTGGATGAACAATACGGATAAATAAAATTAGTGTTAATACTCTTTATGCTCACCCAGGCATGATGCAGAGTCGGGTGTGCAGAGTCAGCCTCTCCCCCAGTCTTGTCTTGTGCCCAAGGATGTTCCAGGTGGAAAACTCAGTGCTCAGAGCGTGCAGGAGATGAATGAGTTCCAGCTACAAGGAGAAGCATAGGGGTCCGAGGGCAGGTACCAGTGGAGGGTTAGCAGGAGTGTGAATGCAGTGCTCCAGCTGCACAGCCAAAACCTACTAAGCAGTGAGGGTTACTATTCTTAAAGAAAATGCTGTATTTGAAACATACTCTTTACAGCAGGTGGCTAAAGAGTGTTTTCCCGTCACGGGGAATAACAGCTTTTAAGGACTATTACAACTATTTTATGCGTAAGCAAAAAGAAAATGAAAAAAAGAAAAAAAAAAAAAACCAAACCCAAACCACCAAAATCCTAAATCCACCATTTTCATCATTAAATGGGCTCTGTGTGAATGCTAAACAGAAGGAAGTGACAGAAAGAAAAGCATATAAAATGGATGCACTCTAAGCAGCAGGGAACCGTTAGCTCTCTGTGGTGGATGGCACAATTCAGTGGGCAGCACATGGACTATCACCGCCCAGAATGGAGGTGATTTTTTAGGATCCCATGAGTTTTCATATTTCATATTTAGTGCAGGTGTCTCTGTACATCTCAGGTGGTCAGAGGAGGCTGTAAGCTTTGGGCATGTGACCACCTACGGCCACTTGAAACTTCACCGCTCGTGCTGCCAGGCTGCAGTGCAGAACAGGAGATTCCACTGCTTCATGCTTGGCTAAAGGGCTTATAGCTCATGTGTTTGTTTTTAATTTAGCACCCTTCATGAGGTTTTAGTGAGTCTGGACATGTCCTGTGGTGCTTCTGTATTTATATTCAGCACGTTTTAAAAACCACTGGAAAAGAGCTGGTTTGTGATGAAGGGGTGATGGGAGACTGCAAAGGCAAATGACAATGAAGGTAGCCATGCTGCAACTTCACTTTTGTGTACTATTCCCTGTCATTCATTTTCCATTTGCTCATTTGGGGCCTATTTGTCTTTTCCTCGCTTTCAGTGTCTAATACTTTATTTCACTGAACTAAAAGCCCTACTTCACAGATAAAAGACAATTTAGGAAACCTGACCAAGGTCATTCGCGTGACTCTAAAACCGCCATGAAGCTTTGGTTACCAAACTGGAGGATGTTTGGAAGAGCAGCCAACCCCCAGCCCGTGGCAGAGCGGCCCAGGCTCGGTGCCCATGGGATGCACAGGGGACACCACCACAACGGTGTGATGTGCTGGTGTGCAGGAGCAGGGTGGGCCTTGGGATGTCCTCACCATCTCCTTGCAGGGGAGGAACAGGTTGGAGCAGAGGAGCTCTTTTGGACAACTACACTTTCTATTTTAATGCTCAAGAGAGAAGGGCTGGCTTTTCTCATGAAGAAACAGGAACATGCCAGTGTCGCAGCAGTTGTTTTTAATTAATTAGAGTGATGGAAATCTTTCAAAAATTGGTTTTGGCACTCAGGATCCGATAGAGGCAGCTTGGCACTGCTGGAAAAAGAGAAACAGCAAGGTGACTGATCTAAGGAAGGAGCTGCCTTGGGTGCCAGTGTGGGCTTGAGCCTCAGTGTCCTCCTTCTCAGGTGACCTCTGCAAGAGGGAGGAGGGGGACAAACCACTGCCAGCAGGATGCCTTTCCCCTTGCTCAGATGTCAGTCATGGGATATGGTGCAATGCAGAGTTAGAGTTCAGAGGTGCTGAAAACAAGCGATAAACAGTTTATTCACAGTTTTGATACACTGGGACGGATTTACTGCCCTGCTCTGTTGACTTAACCCATATTCAGGGCACAGCCTCCTCCTGTCCCATCAATACATCTCTTCACCAAAACAGGGAGGTTCATGGCCAAGAAGTGGATGCTCAGGACAACTGGCACCAGGTTTTCGTCAGTTTGTTTTATGTTCACCTGACAGACAGCAAAAACAAGAGGTACATTAGCATCTGTCCCCTGTCCCATGCTGTCACGACACCTGGGGGAAGCCTGGGCAGGTGTTTCAGCCAGGGCACAGGAGGAATGAAGAGCAGGGGTTGAAGAAGCCATGTCCACACTATATAGCACACTCTGGCCAAGAGCTTTCATCAAGAATGGGAATGCCTGTGAGCCATAAAGACACAGTGGTGTGGATCAAGAGCTACATTTAGACCCAGCATAAGCCAGTTCTCTCCCATTTCCCTCTTGCATACCAAAATGCACAAAGAAACTAATAAAACCTTGTCTCGGATTATCCTATAAAGCTTATTTACTCCCATATAGTCAAATACTTATTTACTTTACTTATTAGCAGTGTTTACTCATCAGCTCTACTTTCTGAGCAACCTCAATTTTTTTCTCTCTTTACAGAAGCAACATCTGTCACAAGTTGCTTCCTCAGTCTGCCCTTTTTATATGCCTCGGCTTTCATTTTCTCTCATGCAAATATTTGTATGAAAGCAGAATAAAATGAGCTTTCTGTTTCCTGTTTGTGCAAAACTGCCCCCCTCCCGAGCTGATCGAAGCAGTAAGCAAAGCAGAAAATGTATATTGAAAAAGAAGCCGAGCCACGGCCTTCACTCCAAGAGCACCCCTGAGGTGAACTGAAATGCCAATGGCCATGCAACCAAGTGAAAATTAACCTCAGCATCCTTAACCACAATGCCAAGGTCTCTGCTGCTGGTTTTAAAGAGGTACTGGTGGTAGGTTGTAGAGAAAACACCAGAGGATATGATCCAGTAAGCCAACCTGCTCATCTCCAAAGCGCTTCTTTGGCCAACATCCGTGAAATCTGAAGAAAAAAAATAAATATATGAAATTTTTTTCAGTCATACTCCTGTTGTCTTTTTGACCCTCCGCCCAGACTACTGCAAAGTGTTTAATAAGTGTAGAAAGTGTAAGAGAAGAGTAGTCTGCTGCTACGACAGGCTGCTGCTTGATGCACATCATAAAGTGCCTGGAATTCCCAGGTTCTGCTCAGCAGCGTTGCTGCGGTTCAGCCAGGGACATCATCCTCAGTTCAAACACCCCTTCTGCTGACAGAGCAGGGTGTCAAAGTATGACGTGTTCTGAAAATATCCTTTCATCCCTGCTAATCAATTCCTCTGCTTTATCTATGAGGACCATTGTTTTTAAGTCAAAATGTAAATTAAGTGCTTCAAAGTATGGAAAACATTGATTTCTAAACATCTGCAATTATTCCATGGGAAAATGTCTAAGGACAACAGCTATGAATGCTAACATAATTATTTTCTTTTAATGTAGGACTAACTTACCAAGAACTTTCAATTAATGCAAACTAATTAGAAATAAGCAAGTTTCCTTTAAGCTGATCCGATACCCATGAAGTTTCTCACGGGCTTCAATAATATTTTCTGCAGGACAACAGTATATTCATAATCATATCTCATTAAAAGGCTTTAAATGCATTCTTATCATAATTTTCCATATGTTGCGTGTGACTGCTATTGAGTATTGTTTTCACAGTGACAACGCTCCAATACAGAGCAGGTCCCACCATGCTGGATGCTGTCCAAATACATATCCCAGCTCCAAAGAGTTTATGAAAATCTCAGGCCAGCAAGGCCTGTAACAAAAAAAGGGACGAGAAGACGATGATGGAGGGATAAGCGGTTTATGTTCATGAATGGTGCTCAGAAAACATAACTCATGCTATTAAATTAATGAGATAAATATATGAAATGAATTTGCAGCACATCCTTGTCTACAGAATATTTTCCAGTCCATTTGCATAATTGTAAAAGCTTGTTAGTCTATTAACAATCAGCACAAACAACTTTTTGGTGTTGACCTTTCCCAGCCTGACTTGCAAGTTTTATGCAGGCCAAGCCCCACAGATGTTAGCAGGCACCTTACTGGGCATGACCCCGTCCTGCGTGCTGCAGTCCCTTCCAAGCTAATAGAGCGATGCCTGCTGTAATTTTTGCAGTGCTACGTTCTCCAGGTTTCAAATGTCCTGGTTCAAATGCACAAATGAGGAAAAAGGACAGGAAAAGGTTTATGTTTGTCCTGGAGTCATGCAACAGGCAAAGGTGGTGGTAATAAAAATCGGTTATCCGGATCAGCTCTGGACAAGGCACGATCGTCTGCGCTGGGATTGCCCTGGCCTGTTGCATGAACTCACATAGACACACACGGACACGCACCGCTTTGGTTAAGACTGGCCTTTCTAAGGGAATGTTATTTGTGATAACATATATGCAGTGGTGTCTCTTCATTCTAAACTTTCATAGTTTGTAGTCTTTTCTCATATCACTAGTACTTGCTATAGATTTTAGATACCTAATGCAAAATTTAATCTGCCTTTGAGACAGATAAAAATAGTGTTCCCACCCTCCCCTAAATATTTTTCTAGTCAATTCCCAGTTTATCACCAGAGTCACCTGGCAGATTTCAGATCTCAGAGGGGAAATCTCAGCCTTCAGTCTGTTTATGAAAAGAAACTCCCAGTGAACACTGACTTTTTAATGATATTTATGTTAGAGCAAGGTTGCCTTGTTCAAAGTCAACAGAAAATTAAGAGCATTTTGAGGTAACATCAAGCATGCAAAGTTTCAACACTGAAGGAGATTGCTCTGAAAATTTATCCAAGTATATCAGAGTAATTCTGTGACGTGAATTATACTGGTCATTAACCAGTAGCAACAATAAGTAGATACACATTTTGGATAGGAACTCAGAGTAGAGATTGATGTGGGGTTTTGTTAAAATGTAAGTGCCTTCCAGTTTTATCTCTTGATTTCAGGTTTGTGGGGTTGGTCTTTTTAATTTATTTTTCTTCTATTTTTGCATATTACTAAGATGATAAATGGAAATGTATGTGCAGAGTTACCAGCAGTGAATGCACTAGCCAAAAAATCTTTAAGCAAAAGTTCTTTTATTTCACTTTCAATAAATAGGATGATGTGACTTTATTAAAACAGAAGATTGAAAACTTTGTGATGTGAGACAGTTTTAAATGGAAACATGTTAAATTATTTACTGTGATAAAATAAGTATTTAATGGAGAAGCATTTAAAATTTAATTGACTGCTGACATATCAGTTGAATTATGTGAGGCACCCACATGATGTACAGCTTTCTCTTGTAATTGAAAACACTAAGAAAAACATTTTTATAAATCTATTTTGAAACAAACAAAAAAAAAAGATAATGGAAGATTTGTTACAAAATGTAGTGCCGTGTTATTACTCAAGTCACTGGAGAAAACTAAAACTGCATCATTTGGGAGGAGTGGAAGATGAGTAGGGCAGTGCTTATATTTAGAGGGCTATGACTGAAAGTTCTGTCTAGAATTTTAGATGGATAATTAAATCACTTAATTAAGTTATTTAATCTGCTATGTAATCTAAGTTTAACTGACTTACTGAAAACTCTTAATAAAACTATAGTCTCTCGTTTGATCTTGTATGTACTCTTTTCCCACCCTAAATCACCAGCCACAGCATTTTTGAACAGCAAAATGCATTCAAAGGACGGCAGAGAGGTCCTACTGCAGCACACCATGCTCCCCAGAGTGACGTCAGGTCTTTGCAGAGACCCAAGACCCTAGGTGAGAGGAGGAATTCATCTCTGTTCTCACCTGCTTCGGGCTGCCCTGGAGCTCCCATGTGCAAGAGCACACAGTTACGGTCCATGCAGCTCTGCCTTTACGTTGTGCTTCTTTCTTCTTGTGACCGTGTGAAGGTAATGGTACGAAGATTCTGACAGATGCAAGAGTCTTTGTAAGTTCAATGGCTGGGTCTGGAGGACATGCCCCAAGTCCTACAGCCAAACAGAGTGAACCAAGAACAACGTCAGGTCTCCTACCTCCTGAACCACCCTCCCACCCAGGCCAATATCCTGCGCATCTGCTCCCAGAGAGGAGGATGGCTCCTGAACTCTATAAATCCATATATATTACATTTTAAATCTATCTCTAATGGGAGACTTCACTGTCTCAGAGCATTCCCCATGCACCTGCATTTTGGATTAGATACGTCACGTTGTTGTTCTTCCTCATGTGAAAGGACTCCCACCAGATCAACAGGGTAGTGCTATAAAAGTGGAATTCCTCCACTTTACAAGGATTAATTCCTTTGCAAAATTCTAAGAAATTACAACAAGTTTTTAAAAAATGACTATGTAGTCATGTACTGATGAAAAATTTACTGGGAAGCACCGGCTGAGTCAGCCATTAAATGATCCTTCCAGACTATTTCTAGATTATTTATAACACTTGACAAAATATTACTAATATTAGACATTGCCAAACAATGTGACAAATTGCCACTCTAATTACTCTACCAGCAACACACATCCTTTTGCAGCCAATCACATTTGGATATGTTTGTAAAAACCCAATAACTCTTTGTGTTATTTTTAAATTGTTGTAATTTTATTTTAGATTTGCTGGCAGCTGCAGAGCTAGCATAGGGCAATAACCGTTCTTTTCATCACAGCACACATTTAACTGACATTTCCATCTATCTAGGGACTTTTCAGAATTTTTTTGTTTAAACCACAGTGCTTAATACATTCACATTTTAAGAACAGTAATTTTGGCTCACAGTTTAACTTGTGATCTGTGCTTAGGATGCACAGCATGCAAATAACACTTCATTCTAGAAATTTCCTTTGCTGTCTGTTGTACATTTTGTGGGAGATAGCAAAAGTAAACCTAATTCTGAGCAATTAGAGGCTTTAATTTTTTTAAATTGCTATCACCCTGCAAAAAACAGCAACATGTATCACAAACAGAATGATTTCTAAGGACCTGAAGAACCATTCTGTTATTACCCTCAAAATGATAAAAATGTAATGAGTGTATATTGGAGCCGTCTGTCAGCATTAGTGGGAACTTAAGATTTCTGGCAATTTATTAATTCCCACTGTACAACACGGTGACAGTGAAGCTGGACTGTCTGAACTAACATCTGGGCTACACAGCCGCTGTCAGTTTTGCATCATCTCCATCAGATACCAAGTCTCCCTGTCCCCCTGTCACATCTGACAGCAATTCGTACACCACCCGAGCGTGACTGACTTTGGGTAAGAACAGAGGGCTGCCCCTTCCCACCCACCCCAGCTCCTCGGGGACCTCCAACACCCCTGGTCCCCCCCACCCAGAAACGGGCTGCAGACACATCCCTTGAGCGGTTTGCCAATCCTCTCTTGAGACATGCCTGCCTACGCTCAGGCTTATTCACAGAGCTAGACTACTATCTGCACCTCAGGCTTTAAAACCTTTAAAAGTCTTCTCTTTTATGCAAAAAGAAAAGGTACTAGAAATGTTGCCTCCCTTAATGTTAAAAAAACCCCCACACTCCAGTTGTATAATCCGTCCACGCTGATCTTTTCTTTTAAATTTAGTAATTAAGTTTAGTCTCAGATGAGAATCAGTATGCCAGATTTCAGCCTGAAGAGGAAATAAATGGTTGAATTATAAATCCCTAAAAATAGAAATTCAGAGCACAATCACTGACACAACCTTCATTTGGGCCCCTGTAGTATTATAAAAGACATTTAGTAAACAACAAGGTAGCTAATGATGCAGTAAGCATTTTCATACAGCACTTAGAGACAACTCACTACACATAATTAGAGCATTACTAGAGTCATCAACTGTCTAGTACATCTGATAAAGAAATGTCACCTGCCTCAAAATATGGTAGCAATTCAAGTTGCCTTATGTGCAAAGCTTTAAAAATCAGAGAGAGAAGAAGACAAAAACAAAGCTAATGACATAGTTCACATCTTGTTTTGAAGCAGCACAGAAATTTGGAAGCGAGAATTTTTATCTTCGGTGTCATTTGCTGAACTTTGTAATAAGCTCTTGTGGGGATAAATAAACCAACCAAACAAAAATATTGTGTCCATCCATAAGCAAACATGTAGAATTACGTAATGCCCAGGCTAAGAGCCTGTCCTGCAAGGGCTGCATGAGATTGAAGAGTGAGAAAGGAAGGTTGGGCTCATCTCATCCCAAGAGGACTCTCCAGATGCTGAGCATATTTATCACGTAGGCTTTTCTTACAGGATACAATGATAGATGTGACTCAGGAGGATGATTCATCCTCTTGAGGTGTTAACTGAGATGGGGTTGAACTGCCTTT
Source organism: Strix aluco (assembly GCF_031877795.1). NCBI lineage: Eukaryota > Metazoa > Chordata > Aves > Strigiformes > Strigidae > Strix > Strix aluco. The sequence goes on along the minus strand of NC_133937.1, from coordinate 39,038,806 downwards.
GGGTGCATCGGCCTCTGTCAACTAGAGAGGGAGTGAGATTGTTCATTTAATCAGACATCCAGCTCTTAAATGACTGGAGTTAAATGAGATGGATTCCACCCTAAATTCGCAGTTCATACAGGTACTCTATCTCATCCTTTTCTGAATGGAATGACAGAGCAATTCAAATGATTGCTACCTTGGTAATGCATGAGTCAGAAAGTCTGGAGCTTCCACCACCAATCGATTATAATACGGCTGGGAAAATCTGTGTTAGCCTTTTGTCTCGGACTGCATTCAGGCTGCTAACTGAAATGTGGCATTTATGGAATTCTCTACAAACACAGACATGTCCGAGTGCTAAGATCAGCACAGCACTATTTCCAAAAATTGGTGAAGGCAACAGAAACTCAGCAAGCAGATTAGCATCGGTGATGTGGAACCACAACGTACACATAAATAACACATTGAATGAATAGTAAATAACTCCAGCTCTACAGGATCTTTGGCAGTAATGGCAGGATTTCAATTATTTGGATGTTTGTTGGACAAAACAGTATTTTCTACCCTCAGAAAGTAATTAATCAATTGCTTTTACACTTGGGGATAATCCAATGTGCGTCCACAGGAATCTCTTCTTGGTCTAATTCTATTCAATATTTTCATTTATGACTTGGATACAACAATAGAGAGTGGTCTGTAAAAATTAAAATGACACAAAATAGAAAAAAAACCAAACATCCAGAACTCAAGATTACCTTGGTAAAGTGAGGAGCTGGTACACGTTCAGAAAGGTGAAATTCAGGTGGGGAGTAGCTTTCCATGCAGTGATACTTCAAGACATACTGGGAGCATGAGGATGATATATCCAATATGAGCCAGTATTGTGGCAGCTGCAAAAGAGTTGACATCATTTAAGAAAGGTCATATTTGATAGAAGACTAAGGGAGGCTGTTTCAGGCGGGGGAAACCAGCAGCCAGTTGTTCTTGTCCATTGAAAATGAGATCAACTCAATGGTAACAAGAGACATTGTAAGAATTCCTAATCAAACTTCCAGGAGAGGTCTAGACAGACAAGACCTCCTCATTTCCTGTAGCTCAAGTGTTGCTTTTTGCTGTTGTCACAGCAGGACAGTTGCCTAACTTGATATTTAGAAGAATGTGTTTTTGCTTGGAGGCAACACAAGATCTGGGGCTGAACCATCTCTCGAGTCTCCTTCAGCTTTTCTTTTGAAGGATGATTTTTTTATGACTCATAACATCAAAACCCCCATATTTGATCATTTATTACTGTTGAATGTCAGGCAAGAGCCACTTGGGAGAAGATGAAACCTCTTTTGAAGCACAACATGTGTGATGACACATGGAAGATTGCAGCTGTCCCCTTGCCTGGATTAGAAAGATGTAATGAAAATACTCATTCTCTGTTTAGTCATTGGGAAACAAGTGGTTTCATAAGCCTGTATTTTCCATTTTTCTTGTTATTTTCCCCCCCTCGGGGTAGTTCTTTCCCTCTTTTCTAAAGCTTCATGTTACCATGGGAAACATGACAGAAACCAGCGGGTGTTGTTAGCCTGGGAGATCTTGAATAATTTCTTATGTGAAAACATTTTAATTCCTAAGGTATAATTTTCAGGTGCTGATCTAAAGCCCATTGTAGTCTACGAAAGGCTTTTCATCAGAGTTAAATGTGTAAGAGTTAACTGATTACTCCTGTATTAACAAATTCCTGCAATGAGAACACAAAGGATACGCTGAAGAACACAGAAATAGCTCTTTTGAAGACTGAAGAGCTGAGTTTATTAAGAATGTAGAAAACCTTTGACTGAGTCAACACAAAGCATTCTTCAAAGTGTTTGGCTCACACAATTCAGAAGTCGATTCCCTGTCAGAATATTTGTTCTGGACTTGTCAGGAATCTATTGTAGAAGTAACAGCTCTGTTTGCAGAAGTCTCTGCTAAACACTACCACCATTTCTACTGCCTGATCAGATGTGCTTCTTGCCCATCATTTTTTCTAAATATGGGGATATTTTCTTGTTGCGCTTTTAAAATTTACTGGGTGTCCATAAGGAGGACTTGGAAAAATAAGTCAACTTAATAACCTGATGCTTAGCTGGTAACCTGCTAAAATACAACACAAAACTTTGGTGAAAATTACTTTACTTTCATTTTTGCATGAGTAACCTCCAGAAAGCTTCACCACTGTGTAATGTATGCAAACATTTTTTAAGTGAGACTGTTTCATCTTTTATTCTATTAATTCATTTATCAAAGGGGAATAGGAGCCTATGGGTTTATTTACATCTTATCAGCAAGCAAAACATTGCAATCTAAAATAATCCTGAGCATAAATCTGCCAAGAACATAGGGAAAACAGCTTTTCTTGCAGGTGTTACTGTGCTGAATCAGAAGTGAAGCCTCAAAAACAGACAGAGAGAAAATAAAAATATTTGTAATGCCTGACACACTACAATTTCATTTTTTCAGGACAAGCTTTCTAAATCTTACCCTAAAGTATCTATTTGAATTTGACTGAAGGTCAACATATTCTCTTTGTAAAATGAAAAGTATCCAATTACTTTGTACATTGGGGAGCTAATGCAAGGACAGTTAATGAGATCTGTACAGAAACACGAATATTAAACAGTCAATATTGCATAACTCATGCTGCTGTCCCGGGATTTGATCCAAACTCCTCTGGGATCAATTGAAGGATCCAAAGAGGTTTGGTTCAGCTCCATCTATGCATGTACTTTTGGGGCAGACCCACGGTTCAAGTGAAGGGTTGGAGATGGCTGCACCAGCCCTGAGCACCAGTCCCAGCCCACATGAGCCTGCTCCAGCCAGCACGTCCTCCTGGGACACATTAGCTTTGCTGTAACACAAAATCTGGCCCTTTGCATCAGTTATCTGTGTTTGCTGAACAATTGCATTCCATCCCTTAAATGCTCTATTTCTCCTGTCAGACTTTATGGTAATTATAAGTGCAATTAGTATTACTGTGTAGCTCGTAATAAACTATCGTGTAACACAAAGTTCTCAAATGTGCTAGGTAATCTGTAGTTTAGAAGATATATATACCCAGACAGTCAGAGACACACACCAGCATGAACTGAAAACTCTAATTACCCTGAGACGCTTAATGAGTAACCATATAACTCAGACCAGCCTGGATGCCAGTGTCCAGCAAAATAAAGCACTTACAATAGCAAAATGCACATATCTGCCCCAAAATAACTGCTAGTTACATTTTCAGTTTAGATTTGGCCATTTCATATCCTGAGTTAGACTTCAGCTAATTAACCAACTTCAAATATTCAATTACCTTTTGTTCATAAGAAACCCTCAAATTGAGGAGTAACATCAGAATCTACAATGACCTCTATGGATGCTGGGAAGAAACAGGTGTCTAAGTATCATCTAATGGTTTGGGTTGGAAGGGACCTTAAAGATCCTTTAGTTCCAACTCCCTGCCACGGGCAGGGACACCTTCCACTAGCCCAGGTTGCCCAAAACCCCATCCAACCTGGCCTTGAACCCTTCCAGGGAGGGGGCAGCCACAGCTTCTCTGGGCAACCTGTTCACAGGGTCTCACCACACTCACAGGGAACAATTTCTTCCTTAGATCTCATCTAAATCTCCCCTCTCTCAGTTTAAAACTGTTACCCCTCACCCTATCCCTACCCCTCTGATCAAGAGTCCCTCCCACCTTTCCTGTAGCCCCTTTCAGTCCTGGGAGGCCGCTCTAAGGTCTCCCCAGAGCCTTCTCTTCTCCAGCTGAACACCCCAACTCTCTCAGCCTGTCCTCACAGGGGAGCTGCTCCAGACCCACAAGCATCTTCGTGGCCTCCTCTGGCCCTGCTCAAGCAAGTCCGTGTCCTTCTGATGTTGGTGCCCCCAGAGCTGGACACAGCACTGCAGGGGGGGTCTCATGAGAGCAGAGCAGAGGGGGAGAATCCCCCCCCCCTCGCCCTGCTGCCCACACTGCTCTGGATGCAGCCCAGCACACGGTTGGCTTTCTGGGCTGTGAGCGCATGTTGCTGGCTCACAGTCAGTTTTCCATCCACTGATACCCCCAAGTCCTTCTCCTTGGGGCTGCTCTCCATTCACTCCTCACCCAGCCTGGATTTGTGCTTGGGATTGCCCCGACCCATGGGCAGGACCTTGCCCTTGGCCTTGTTGGTCTCCATGAGGTTTGCATGTCCCACCTCTCCAGCCTGTCCAGGTCCCTCTGGATGGCACATCCTTTCCCTCCAGCGTGTCACCGCACCACACAGCTCGGTGTCGTTGCTGAACTTGCTGAGGGTGCCTCAATCCCACTGTCCATGTCACTGACAAAGACGTTAAACAGCACCGGTCCCAACACCCACCCCTGAGGACACCACTCGTCACTGCTCTCCATCTGGACATTGAACTGTTGACCCTAACTCTTTGAGTGTGACCATTCAGCAACTTCCTTACCCACCGAGTGGTCCATCCACCAAATCCATGTCTCTCCAATTTAGAAACAAGGATGTCGTGCGGGACAGTGTCAAATGATTTGCACAGGTCCAGGTAGATGACGTCAGTTGCTCTTCCCTTATCCACCAATGCTGTCACTCCATCACAGAAGACCACCAAATACATCAGGCACAATTTGCCTTTAGTGAAGCCATGTTGGCTGTCACCATTCACCTCTTTATTTTCCATAGACGCCCCCATAGTTCCCAGGAGGATTCGCTCCATGATCTTTCTGGGCACAGAGGTGAGACTGACTGGCCTGTAGTTCCCCAGGTCTTCCTTTTTTCCCTTTTTGAAAATGGGGGTTATGTTTCCCCTTTTTCAGTCAGTGGGAACTTCACCAGACTGCCACAATTTCTCAAATATGATGGATGCTGGCTTAGCCATTTCATATGCCAGTTCCTTCAGGACCTGTGGATAAATCTCATCAGATCCCATGGACTTGTGCACCTTCAGGTTCCTTAGATGGTCTCAAACCTGATCTTCTCCTCCAGTGGGAGGTTCTTAATTCTCCCAGTCCCCACCTCTACCTCCACATCTTGCATGGTGTGGCTGGAGCCCTTGCTGGTGAAGACTGAGGCAAAGAAGTTGTTGAGTACCTCAGCCTTCTCCATATCCTAGGTAACCACATCTCCTGCTTCCTTCCGGAAAGGTCCACATTTTTCCTAGTCTTCCTTTTATCACTGACATAGCTATAGAAGCTTTTATTTTTGCCTTTGACATCCCTGGCCAGATTTAATTCTATCAGGGCTTTGGCCTTCCTAACCTGATCCCTGGCTGCTTGGACAGTTGCTCTGTATTCCTCCCAGGCTACCTGTCCTTGCTTCCACCCTCTGTAGGCTTCCTTTTTATGTTTGAGTTTGTCCTTGTTCACCCGTGCAGGCCTCCTGGCTTTCTTACCTGACTTCCTCTTTGTCGGGATGCACCACTTCTGAGCTTGGAGGAGGTGATCCTTGAATATTAACCAGCTTTCTTGGGCCCCTCTTGCTCCAGGACTTTATCCCATGCTACTCTGCTCAGCAGATCCCTGAAGAGGCCAAGGGCTGCTCTCCTGAATTCCAGGGTAGCGACCTTGTTGTGTGCCCTCCTCACTGCCCTAAGGATCTTGAACTCCACCATTTCATGGTCACTGCAGCCAGGGCTGCCCTTGAGCTTCACACTACCCACCAGCCCCTCCTTGTTGGTGAGAACAAGGTCGAGCATAGCACCTCTCCTCGTTGGCTCCTCTGTCACTTGGAGAAGGAATTTATCATCAACACATTCCAGGAACCTCCTGGATTGCTTCTGCCCTGCTGTGTTGTCCCTCCAACAGATATCAGGGTGGTTGAAGTCCCCCAGGAGGACCAGGGCTTGTCAACATGAAACTGCTCCTATCTGTCTATGGAGGGCCTCATCTGCTCAGTCCTCCTGGTCAGATGGTCTGTAGCAGACCCCCACTATAACATCTCCTGCCCCTGCCCCCCTTTAATCCTGACCCATAAGCTCTTGGTTGGCTCCTCATTCATCCCTGGGCAGAACTCCAGGCACTCCTGCTGGTCAGTGACATAGAGGGTGACACCCCCATCTCCTCTTCCCTGCCTGTCCTTCCTAAAGAGTCTGTACCCTTCCATTGCAACACTCCAGTCGTAGCAGCCATCCCACCATGTCTCCGTGATGCCAATAAGGTTGTAGCCCTGCAGGCGTGCGCATGTCTCTACCTCCTCTTGTTTATTCCCCACCCTCCCTGTGTTTGCATAGAGGCATTTAAGTTGGGTCCCCACTGAAGCTGACTTACTGACTCCCTGTAATGAATTTTACATTGAGAATACTTGATTTTTTCGCTTAATTATGAAATAAGTTTTCATTTCATTTAGTTAGCAGAGATCCTACCTGTCCTCTGGCTATCCCAAGTCCAACACCCTTAGAGATCAGAAAGTTTAAATGTTGTTCCCCCAAAGCCGTGTATCTGAGACTCCCAGGTCATGCTTATGTAGGCAGGCTTGGGAAGACAGGGTAAACCACACAGGCATGTGAAGTCAACGGGTATTTTTCAAATTATACTAAATCTCTGTGTGAAGTCTGTCATTTGGGAATAGAGTGACCTTGGTTCACTGTAGCTTAATCCTCCTCTAATCCTCCTCTCTAAAACAGGATTACAGTACAGTGAACGAAGAATTTTCTCCTCCTGGATGAGAGCTTCCATACAGGAGTTTAACGTGTTTTAACTCTCCTGCACTGACCCTGTGCTGCCCAGCACCACTGCCTGTGCTGGCAGCATCCTTGGCAAAGCACAGGACTGGCTCCCCTCTTCTATCCATTGGTGCTGTTTTTCAAGAGTTCTATTGAAATTAATGGGACTACTGGGAGAACATGGCATAATCTGGACAAATGTTGTAAAATGTTGTATGTCCTGAATTTCATCCCAGAGAAAAATTTTCACAGCCAATTATATGGACTTGAATGTGTTTATATTGTTGTTATTGATGAACAGCAACATTCTACTTAGGCATTTTAATAGATATGAAGAATAGGATACATTTAGTGTGTGGAAGGTGCATAGACAAAATAGTTCCAATTTTCCAATGTTTTAAGGTACTATGCCTGCTGTCAGCCCACAACAAATCAGGTGCCAAGGAGGTCCTCCCTGGGCAAACTGTTCTCTAGCAAAACCAGAATTTTAGTGTTGCCTAATGAGATATTGGATCATTAGAGAAATGTTAGTTTCCAAGGAACAACAGGAGCAATTATTTTGGTCTCACATCATGGAAAGTTGGAGCACATGCTTGTTTGGGGAGAATAATACACCATGAGGAGCCCCAAGCAGGACTTGTGGGCTGCTGGTTTGAAACTGTGATGCTTGTAGAAGACTTGGAGTCATTTAAAATTTTATCACTACCTCTTGTTAAATTGAATGACATGAATTATTTTAAGTCTTGGTAGTACTAAGGTAAGAGGAAAAACTTGGCGGAAACTTGAGTCTATGCAGAAAAAAAATACGGTATGTTCATTTCCCCCCAATAATGGCTCATGTATCTAATTAATTTTAAAAGTTTTGAACTTTAAATTGGTTTATTTTCTTGGTTCTTACCTTTACTAATGGAAGATTTTACCTAAAAAAAAAAACCGTACAAGTAGAACATAAAGATCCCAGTCTATGAGTACAAGCAGTAAATATTTTTAAAGTAAACTTGGAATTACTTTCAAGTTAAGAAGATATCTGCAATGACTTTAGGGAAGGTACTTACCTGGTGTGAAGACCTGAACCAGTCCTTAGCTAATTCAGCTTTCTGCTGACTACAAGTGGTATTAGATTAGGCCTAATGAGCTCTCAAGACAATCATGCACATCTCATGTATTAAGAGCAAACCTGAACTCTGGTATAAACCAACATGCTTATCGCCAACTTGTTTTTAGACATCGCAGTCAGAGATCTGCTCCTCATTAAGGCTATCCTTGTGGGGTAACAATTAACCACATTTTAATGACTGATAAACTGAGAGATTTTAAGATATTATCTTAAAGGTGCGTAGTGATACCTGAACCCCATGTGTTCTTTAACTCTTTGCTTCAAATGTGAGCCAGATTTCATCTACCTGGGAGCTTTCATCTATGGGTGGAAAGTTTTACTTTATCTATAGGAGTATTTACAGATTTGGATCACCTTTCTGTGTTGAGTACAAACTGCTAAAAGTTATATTTCAAAACAGGAGTCTTGAGGTTTTATTTTAAATTTTTCTATGCTTGTATGCATGTTAAGAAAAAAAAGGAAGTTGTTTCTATTGCAATGTTTCTACTGTAATATCGACATTCAGAAGAAATCAATAAAAGACTCTTCCACTGTTGGTTGTACAAAAGAAATGGATGCTGCTGTTTTCAGAAATTGAATTTTTGTTTCATTTGTGAAGGTAACACAGCAGCTTAAAGAGCATCCCCATAGTGTGCAAGGTACACGCTACCCCCTTGATCTGCTGATATGTATGGGAAAGGGAAGTCAACCCAGCAGAAAGGACCAGTGCCCATCGCTGGGCACCCCGCAGCAATCCTCTGCCGACCCCCGGTGCTCCCACCCCAAGCACCAAGCCCCAAACAAGACCATGCTCAAACACCTACAGTGAGCAAAGTAGTAATCATTTCTTCGAAGATTTACAAAGAAAATTCAACTGTTCTTTAAATATTCCCTGTGCTACAGTTGGAAGCAGAAGCCACTGCTGAAATGCGAGATGTGGGGACTTCAGGCTGGCTTCGGTGGGAATATTAATTCAGCTTTAATTATGGATAAGGTTATGCTGTGTGAGTGCTGAAACACATAGGAGGAAATTAAAGGGTCAATTTAATTTAAATTGGGAAATTAACCTAGGGAAACTGTTCTGTGCCACGGGAAAATCAGCTTTTACATAGGAGTGATGCAAGCACTTGTATGTCTAGTGGGTCTGTTGCTATTTTCCCACTATATTTTTGAAAGCCCTGGAATTTGTGGGAGAAACCCTGCTGAGACGGAGGATTTGCCCTCAGTGGCAGGAGCGTGCCCACCTGGCACAACATCTCGCAGGAAGCCGTGCCAGCTGTGGTTCCCCCTTCTTGGCAAAAGCATCTGGGAGGAGGAGGATTGACAGCAGTAATATTTTGTAACTGGCAGATACCATGCAACCCATACAGCTTTCAGCGGTGCTCCTATTGTAAATCACAGAGGGTTACAAGGGTATATTTTATAGTTCGGTTCAAATGCTCTGGTATATAGAAAGTGCCATTTTTCTTCTTAATTTTAAAATGAAAAATTGATACCTCTTATTACAAATTAAAACAATCACTGGGATTTAGTTCTAATTAAGTGAAAAATGCTTGAAACCTAAGAAAACTAACTGGAAGCAGCTAGCCATTTGGAAATTTGGAGGCCTGGGGAAAGGACAAGCCATGCTGGTGCAGGAGATGGGATGGCTGCCACTGTTATTCTTGCAGAAGGACTCGCACATTGCACAGTTGATGGCAGAAACTCCCTTGCAGCTTTAAGGTCTTCAGCTGCAGGCAATGGTGACATCCAAATCACCTGCTGACAGCCCTCCTTTGAAGTTTAAGTTTGTCCTGAACTGGGTATTGCAGCAAAAACCTGGGAGCATCCTGTGCTCATGGTGCAGAAGAGAGGCTGTACATAGCCATAGCACAGACACAGGTTTTGCGGGTATCAAATATTCTCTCCAGGTCAAAGCTTGGTGGGAGGGTTTGGGGCCCTGAAATTCCTCATGGCTACAACTTGCTGAAAGAGCTTAAAAAAACCCCAAACAAACAAACAAACAAAACAAAACCAACAAAAAAACACCAACAAACCAGAAAAAAAAAAAACAAACAAACCAAAAAGTCACTGCCTGAGTCTGGGGTCAAAGGAGATAGTGAGTTGTAAGGAAATGGTGTACTGCAATATGAAACACATCTACTATTGGACTGGCAACTTCTGAGACTGCAATATATCCGCTTTCTCTTGGACACAAGATCAATTGTGAATCTCTCCTGAGCACAGAATTACACCTTAGAGCCTCAACCTCCATTTACAAGACTTTTTTTCCTTGTGATTGTTATGGCAACTTTGAAAAAGCTGAACCGCATTTTTCTGGGGTCTGCAGAGAACCTGAAATGATCACTTCGAGCACATGAATTGTCTCAAGCACCAGAGTAAAAACCAACATGGCAATTGAAATGTCAACGCTGCCAAAGTGTCTTAGCCACTACTGATGTTTTAGCAAAATCACAAGTAAAGAGCTGATGACATTTATGACACCATCCAAAAGTCTCAGCACCAAGACCCATAACTGCGCTGTCTGCAGCTGGCATAACATAGAGCTGTCAGGTTTTATTCCAGCCCCTACGAGCCATGACTCAACAAAACACTGGCCAGTATTAAAAAAACATGAATCTGAAAAGGAAATTAATTTCAATATATTTCAAATGCCTCCATTCAAAAAATTTAACTATTAATTTAAAAATAATCAGTTAGAAAACCTGGAGGTGTCTGAACCATGGTGGAGTCTGAGATGGTCACACCAGTTCATGAAGGTGGAAGATGGTAAAAGTACCTCATTGCAGTGGCTGCCTTCCTCTGCTGAGCTGAGCTTTGTCCTGAAGGTTTTTTTAAACATGTTTAAGGTAAAAAGCATTAATTGTGTTACCATCATGTACTTATATTTGAAAAAGTGATGGAGGGTACAGATAATCAACACTCTCTGTTCTGAAAACATATTGGGCTAAAATATTACTTCCAGCTTAGCTGTGGGTGTAAAAAAAAAAAAAGTGTAATTCTTTCTGTGCAAAATTTTAGTCAAAACCGTTTATTAACCAGCTGGTGGCAGTGTTTTCATTAGGAAAGGATAAAGGGTATTGAACTCATTTTCCATAAAATCCACTCTTTCAGCTATTAAAGTAGAAGAATCTTACTTGTTACTTGGTTTCCCCCATTAAAATTCTAAGAAAAAGAAATAAAGATCCCTCAATCATTGCCACAGCATATTCTGCTTTTAACAGGTTACATACTGTCAGGAGAGCACAGATATGTTTTATTTCCCTTTTGAGCTTGGCTGTTTCTGTTACCAGAATGCTGCTTTGTTAGAGGGATCCTTGCTTTTCTGTGCAAGTTAGTTTAGATTTCAAACAGAGATGTTAAGAACGAAATAAAAACATGACAGCTTTAATATTGGTTTCTACCCACTACTACATTGTGTTTTGAAAGAGAGTGTTAGAAATTGTTTCTGGAAAATGTGAGCACTGCAATGTTTCCTTGCTCTCCCCACACATTCAACAATGGCGTGTTCCCGTCACTCTCCTGAATCTTAATTTAAACCAGACCATAGCTGTGTGGAGGAGAACTTCATCTCTCCTTATGGTAGTTATTAAAAAGAAATAACAATTAATCAGCATTTATCAGAAATAACTTACAGACTACAGACTGCCTTATCTGGAAATACCTCTCACACGCCCGTCCCTCCCAAGCTTCCGGCAATGAGCCTTGACATGTGATATTTAGAGATTTTTCCATCCTGAAATAAAAGGTACCAAGAATACTAAGTGATAAGTGAAAGCTACTCTGACCCCTCTGATTGAGAATAACATCGCACTCCTACTCCAAGGAATCAAACACTCCTCCCCATATGTGATAGCCATGCCATCTGCACTAGCTCCATCTGCTAACAGGCATCTTAAGCCTACACATATGTACCCAAAACTGATGCCAATACGTGTCGGAACACCTCCTTTATGTCTGGGAATCACATCACGCTATAGCTAAGATGTAAAAAAAGAAATGCTTATTATAATGCATAAACATCTTCGGCGGCTTAGGTGCAGAGCCAGCAGGGCCATTAACTGCAGATCCCACCGTTGCACCCCCGTGCTCATGCTCTCCCTCTACATCCCCCCCATTGCACCTAAATTAGTGCAGGTGCAGTAGCTGCAGGGCTAATGCCTCCATGTAGGATATAATGAGGTTTAGGAAAGACTCACGACCCACTGTAAATACCTGCACTGCTGTTTGGGAATGGCAAATTTAGGTGGCAGCTCTCCAAGTCTGGGCACTTCTCTCTCTTTTTAGCACCATGAGTCCTCATCTTGCTTTGGATAATCTGAGAATCACCAAAAAACAAAGAATAACACTTACTAACTTCAATAACTGTGCTCATCTTTTAGAGAACAGGCACTGAGGTGCTTTGTTAAACCAGGAGATCTTTTCTATAGGTTGTGGTCGTTAGCTTTCAGCTTGGGTTTGCTTCTCCTTTCTTGTACAGTAGACCAGAAACTGCAGTGCAAATAATCCTGAGATTTAAAAAATACGTTACTAAATGGGAAAAACCACACGGACGTGCATATGACACTTCAAAAGAGGAAATCCATCATTCAGTTTAACAGAAAGGTCAAAGTGACACTTGGCTTGAAGGGCTCTGAAGCCCCTCTCTGCCTCCAGGGCTGGGGAGGACACGGGGCGCGGGCAGCTCGGGCGCGGGTGGGCGAGCACCATCGATCTGACACCCAAAGGAGAGCGGAATGGGGAGCCTGACAGGCAAGCTGGCAGGAAATCTTCCTTGCTGTGACTTTGTCAGGATTGATTGATTTTTGCAGATCACTTCATTTTTTATGATCTGGCATTTTCCAGTGGAAAACTGTTTGGAGGAGATTTCTGGCCAGTCCAATTTCAATCCCTTTGGGGTTGTATTTCATTCCTGGCCTTTTTCAGTACTTGATGAGTGAACAATTTCTGCATAGATTGCAAATGTTTGGAATAAAATTTGCCCATAAAACCCCCTAGGATGCACGTTTCATTATTCCTTTCTCAAGTTAGAAAATACTGTAAATATTTCTCCATGAATAAGTGATTGATGTTTCAATCATGTTTGAATTTGCATCCACCTTGGTGTTCTTTCCCTGTGCATATTGCTACGAGCTGGCTGAATGATCAGAAAATTAAGCATTGGAGCCAGGAGTGTTTGTGGAAACTCATTTCATGTTTATTCCCCAAATACTTCTCTATGGTTAAGTAGCCATGATCCCAGGGCGAGAGAGACAAGCCAGCGTGTGAACTGGTAGCTGCACCATAAACAACCCAGCATGAAATCCACAGAAATCTGCTGTCAGTCAACAATGGAAAACAAACTCCAAAAATACAGTGGCGTACAAACCACAAAAAGGCAGAAAAGATGATGTGTATGTAAACAGAGCGGGAGCTCACACCGGGATTCATGCCTTGTGTTCATTAATCTTTGTTATTTATTCATTAGCATATATTTATGCAAACATTGATTTTTCTTTTTTTTTGGCTTTTTTTTTGGTATCTAATATTTTTACAGTACACTTGTTGCAATAGGAAGCTGTAACAGATCCAATACACATTTACTTAATCTGTGTGTTTTGTCAATTGGCATCATAATATAAAATATTTTATATTTAGAGTTTACCTTTTCATGGAGAACAGCTTTTCAGACAACCACAAATTAACACTTTAAGTTTTTTCTTGTTGCTAGTGGCACTGCTTTGTTTTGCCTCTAAAGCATCTTCTGTAAGAACACAAGTAGCTAGAGGAGCTGACAGCAGTGGGGTGCCATAACTTAAGAGGGCTGCTGTAAATATCAGAAACCTTCTGCAAAGTCCTTGTTGGACCCCAGTTACTCTGAGTGATAATTCCCATCCCATAAATGTGAGGGTATGATGTTGCTGAGATATTTGCAGCATCACATTCCTCAAGGACCTGCATCATCTCATAGCTTTCCTCATGTGTTCAATACCAGAAAACCTTGGGACCTCTTTTCTAAACTGTTCACTACAAGGAGGACAATACAGAGCCATTCAGTTGCTGCTCCATGCCATTCAGTGCCAGTTGACTTTTGCTGCTAAAATAAACCTGAAGACCTACTTGCCCACAAGCCCTCCCCTTGTTCAGACTCAATCACTACTTTAGTGCATACCACTAAAAGACAGTGAGGAAATGGCTGAATCCTTATCTTGGGGGGGGTTGGGGGGCGGGGAGGGGGAATGATTTTCAAAACAAACAGAGTTTGAGGCTCAGATTTGGCTTTTACTGTGTCCTGGCATCACAACTCCATTTGATGCTTTTGAAATCCCCAAATTTTCAAATGTTCCTCTGTCTGCTTTTCTACTCAAAATGCTGTTCATCCTGTGAAGTTATGGCCAATCCTTATTACCCTCCACAGCCTTTCGCTGCCTTTTCAGTCCCCTTTGGTTGGCTCTGTTGACGTTAGAGGGCAGTCTTCCATTTTACTGCTTTTTTTCAAACATATTTTAAATAGCGCTTATTGCAATGTGCAGAACCGCCAGCACTTTGGCAAGCTAGGGGTGAGGGGAGAAACACGTTCAAAAGAAAATGATGTTATTTTCATTTTAAAAACTACTACAATTCTGCAAATATATTCTCTCAAATATCACATTTTCACTATCTTTGTATAGCTAGGAGGTATACAATTTAGAAAATGTATCAGACATTAACTATTTCACATTGCAACAGCTATCTATGAAGGCTCGGTGATTTCCCAGCAGGAATCAGAGTGAATTAATGTAATGCAGCCGTTCCTTGACATTGCAGGGTATTAAACTAAAGGTGGCTAAAGGTGACTACTCTGCACCTAAGTTTTGTGGTGAATATCTCTGAAATCCTATGATCTCTTAAATTCACTTCAAGAAGCATTTTGAAATCAAAGATGAGCCAAAAAAAAAAAAAGTCAAAGACCAAAAGTTGCTTTAAAATGTGTAGGAAATGTATTTCTGAATCAGAGACTAAGAAATGTCTCATAGTCATAAAACCATAAACCATCTATAATGCCATTCCAACATTCAAAGTGGTAATATTCATATATCAAAGCTGAGGTGCTGTTAGCTTCCAACTTTTTTAGGATGGCATTCATCTTTATGACAAAAATAATTATGGAATGCTAACCTGCAGCGACTTCAAGCTCGTGGAGAAAAAAGTGCCATGTCTCTCATCTCCAGCCCCACCGAATTTAAAAAGCTAAGCTTGTGATCATGAAAATGAAGAAGGAGCAAAATACACATATGTCATAGGCTTTTATCTCTCTGGTAATTTTTTTTCTTGTGCAAGTATGCAGGACAAAAAAAATAGGGAAATTGCTCAGAGATCCAATTTTAGCCTGTCCCTTCTCCTCTGCAGATCTCCTCCTTCACGTCATCACACGCAGGTTATCCATTGTTCCCACAATTAGTTATCGTTTGCACTACAGTAGTGCTGACATACCAAATTAATTTGCACCGGCTAGACACTGCAAATTCCAAATGGAGAGCATGTACCAGCCCCAGCAGCAGAAAACCACATCAGTGTAATGGAGGAAGGAAAAAAGGACAAGTTCATATTTTTTGGATGTAAGAAATAGTGAGTAACCTGCCCAAGGTGACACAGGGAGTTTGGGGAAGCTTCCTATAGGAAAAGGAGAAATGGCCCCGTTTTTTTAAGTTATTTTTTTTGCAAGACTCCATGTCAGGTGTCCTGCGTTCCAGCCTGGGCTTGGCAGTCCTGAGTTTGTGCCTCTGCAACTGCACAGCATAAAAAAATTAACAGAATGAGAAGAATCTATTCACTATCCCCCACTGGCACGTGAAAGTCATTGTTTATTTATGGTAAAATTGAACCATTTCCTGAAGGTCAAGTATTTTAAAAGTAACTCTCAGAAATAAGAGTTTTCATACACTGTGAGACAGGATCCCCTGGAGAGCAGCTGTGTTTGCTTTTTCTTCCTAGTTTTGTTCAGTTAGTCATGAACAAGTACTTACCTTGCTGCTGTTACTGACCATTACTGTATTCAACAAGGCATTGAGAAAAATATACAACTCTACTGGGGTCAATAAAAAAACCAGAATGCAAAACTACTGAAACATCATTTGCTATGACCGTTGGTAAATGCCAGCATTTTAATGGTAACTACTGTGAGTCTTGTGGAGGAGACCTAATGAGGAAGACTATATTTTTTTCATGATTTGCACAAATACCATGTCTGTGTTTGTAGGAAACACATTTTAAAAAAGCTTGCCATCAAGTAAAAAGCTACTGGCATCAACTGAAAAGGCAGATTCTGATACTGTCACAGACATAACAGTGTCAAGCTGGTTCACGTGGAAAAGGGCATGGATTTGTGAAGTCAGACTTACAGAGCACAGTTCTGTCCTGCAGCGGCACAAAACTAAGTGTCAGAGGCCGGGACCTCCTCCTACCCGATTCTCTGTACTGCAGGGGAGGAGCTGTAACGAGCTAATGCAAATGCTGTGATGGTAATGAAGAACCATATCATATATTCCCCCACTAACTCTGCAAGCACTGAAATAAATACTTGCTGATTAATGTGTCAAATGAAATTGTCTTCAGCCACGAGACTCTTAAAAATGCTGGTTTTTTTTAATGCAGTATGACGACATCCATCTAAAATGCAAGGTATTTTACCTAAATAAAAAGTGAAATAATTGAATATGGCTTAGCAAAATATCCACATTAGGCTAGTGACCAAAACATCTAGTTTTCATTTTAAGGCTGTAGGGTCTATGGTATTGTTAATTAAGCAGTGTTACAGGCTCAAAGGTACAGACTGTGTGACAGGCGAACAGCACAAGCAAGGCAGCAAGAGCTTGCACTGTGCCAAGACACCTGACTTCATTCTGAGAACATAGTGAAGATAAATGTAACTCATTTCCTTAACACAGGCACGTAAATGACACCTTATTTGTTGATCATAAGGAGTGATTTGTAAAGTTCAAATACCCAAACATGCAAATTGACACAATGCTTTACATGCAAAAGACCAAACTACCTAAACTAACTGCCACAGAGCAGACCTGAACCTGCTGTATATCTCATTCTCATGCACACCCTTTTCCTACGCTGGAAAAATGCACTGTGCAAAGACAACAGTGCATTACAAAGCACTTGGGCATCAAAAGCAATAGTTTGGTGGCAGAAATTTAGAAAAATGCCAGCTTGATACAAAACCAGAGAAACAGGTTGGGCTTTTCGAAGTGCTTAGTGGCCTGGTGCTTGAGTTGCATGAATTTGAAATGGAGATTGTGGTCTGACACTGGCTTGCCCAGCTGGTGGCAGTTAGAAGCATCCATGAGAAAGCTGGTTACACTATTGTACATATTTGCAGATAGGCAAAGAAAAAAAATAAACAACCCACATTTGCAAGTAGGAAAAGAACAATTTTTGGGGTTTATAAGTATCTCTTCATAGACCAATTACACCAATTCCACCCACATGGGTCATTTGTCTTCTTTCATTTAAGGTTGTTTAAAGTAATCAACAGGATCTCCATGCCTCAGTTAGCATACTTCATTATGTTCAGCAATCAGGATTTGGCCTTAAATTGCTCCATAATCTCCTCCAGTCAATTTTCCTACATTGCCTCAAGTGACTGCAAGGAACCTTATTAATAAATGGACATGATTAGATCATATAACTAAAAGTAACCAACGATAAGAGAGAATATAAATAGAGTATTGAGTGAAGCTTGTTTTCTTCCAGTTGTGCTATTTTATTAAAAGATATAAAAATATAGCACTTGTAATTCTCTTGCACATCTCGAGGGTAGGCAATGCGATAGCAGCCAGAGTCCAGCACTTGGGGCTAGCCTGCGCTCAGCATGACTTCTGATGCCAAACCATAACACTGAGTCAATAACGAGCAGTCAAATAGCTTGTCCCGTTGACTTACACATTGCTTCTTCGCATTATGGTGCTCTCTAGCCAGCACCAATTGCTGGCTAATTAAGTGAATGACTTAGCATTCTTCCTGATGTGCTATGGTGTCTTGCGCAACAATAATTTTGCCATATTTTGAATGTGAAAATGAATTTAAAACTGAGAAACATGAAGTGAAGTGGCATTTCACAGGATGCACTTTGCCAACCATCACTGAGAAGCAGAAAATATGCTCGTGACTGTGCTGCTCCCATCATCCAGAAAGCTAACAAGATTCACATTGCCAGCAGGAAGGAATAATTTGCAGACCTGGCTAAAACTAAAGAGGAAAATGACCAGCAGATTCAAATGCATCCCTTGTCATAACATGGGGAAATCAAAAGGCATGCCTGCCCAAGAAGTCAGATTCTTTTATCCAAAATATGTAGAAATGTAGCAAAAGCCCTTACAACTTCAGACCGAGAACATGTGGTATCTCTGATGCATTTCCCCATAGTGGGGAATGTTACCGCAACTGCCATTCAGTGGCTTCAAGAAAATCATTAACAGAAACGATGGGACTCAGTTCAAAATTAAGACAGCTAAATTTATTGCCTCAAAGGAGATGTCTGTATGTGAATTCTACGTCTAACCTCCCACAGCAGTCAGCTGAGCTCTGTCTGGTACATCTGATGTTTCGATGGGTTTTCCAAACCCATGCAGAGATGCATCGTTCAGAGATACCGTGGCTGTGCATTGTAGACTGTGCGGAGAAAGACCCTTCAAACACCGCAGATGGGCACAATTGTGAAGACCCTGGCATGGAAAAGGAGCTTCATCAAGCAGGCTGCTATCAAAACATTTCATGACTTCAGGTCTTTGTTCACTGTAAAAGTTTTCTAAAACAGCACTGCAGAGGATTATCAATGAAATCATCAGTGAAGAAGAGCAAATATCACTAAAGGGCAATGATTTCTCCCCAGTAGTCATTTTGACCTGTATATATTGTCCCTTTCCCCCTGTATTTTGAATCACGTTGAGATCCATTTGTTCTTTATATTTACTTCATGATTTTTACTTGAAAACAAAGTAAACAAAACTCCACAACATGTATAACCATCATCTACTTGCTAGTGTACTTTTAATTTTTTTAAAAAGTGTACTTTTTAATTTAAAAAAAAAAAAAGAAAAAGGTGGTGGGGGAACTGAAATCACTCTAGCATAATGCTCACTCCTGTATTTACATCTCCATGTTTAACAATAAATTTAGACACGCATCCTTGTAGACCTTCGGTTCATCCAAGTGTCATGTTACTAATTACAATGCAGGGGCTGCTAATGAAGACACAGAGCCAACCACAGTGGCCTGGGCTCCTCACAGAGCTCCCAGCTCCAACATTTGGCTGCGGTTTTGCAATGCCAGCGATGCTATGGTCCCCAAATTAGGATACAATGGTCTAAAAAAGACAGTAGGCACAAAACACAAAAATCCATGAGGATGCTTTCTGGGAAGAAAGCTCTATTAGCGCACATAGCTGCTGTGAGGTGCTCCAGGGTTGCCATAGAGATTCACTTGATTCATTTGACCGACTGTAAGAAGCGAACACAAAATACTCTTACCGTTAATACGCTGAACGTCTGATCCAAAGCCCATTGAAGATGCTCAGTAGCTTTCTGTTGACTTCAAGGAGTTGTGGATGATGTCTCAAGAGCAGGGCTTGATAGCTCATTTCTTATCACATTGAGCCCTTTTATGTCCTCTGAAAGGTTCATACTGAAGACTTTGAGAAGATAGGTCTCAGGTGATCAAGCCTTTAAGATATGCTTAATTTTAACCATTATCAACCCAATGACTTCAAATCCAGTAGGGTATTAGAAGAAAAAGTCTTTCTATCACCACACCACAAAGGCAGAAAAATTCCCCCAGACTCCAAAACTGACTACCGGAGTGAAGTCTAATGTACAGCTGTATCATTTTTTCAGTCAACAAGCTACATTCCTGGTTTGGTTATGCTCACTAACCATCACATGTTAGGGTAGGACAAGGAGCTCAGCTTGTTTTCTTAAAAAAAATGTAATGCCATGCTGTTTCACTAGTAAAAATAAATTTCAATATAGTGAAACATTGTCAGACTAATAAAAAGCATATCTGTGACATTTTTTTAATCATTTTCTAAACTCTTTAAACGTTTAAGCAGACAGCTCATCAATGACATATTGCATAAATGCTTCACTGTTAAAAGTAATTTTTCATGATGAATCTCTAAAGTGCCAGAATATCTGATAAGTTAAATTTTTATTTTCTTTATATGACAAATGGTTAATAGTTGTCTTAGAGTCTTTCTGCACTATGATTTTTATCTGTCTTTTATTATGGTAATAATAACATCTAATATACTCTTTCATATCTGTCTTGTTCTTTCTTAAGGTCAAAATTATATCCAGAGCTAAAAGCAGCAAGAGACTTCTTCCTTTCTTCCTCTCAGCATTTTAAGGCAATAAATTACCATCTACAGGCAAATAATAGCAAATTAGGAATTCTAAATGTGATGTGTATATATATATATATACACTTTAATATATGCTTGGTAATCAGAAAACCAAGTATTGGTATGTCATTACAACAACTAATTTTCAGTCTCGCAAGTAAATTAGATGCTATTACATCAGGCTATTTAATTGCCTCTCTTGCCAATAATCTGTGAAGAATTAAAAAATGTTAATTCCTCCTCCTGTCTTCAGGCAGATTTCACTCGTTCATATTTTATTGGATTTGTTCTTTTCATTCTCACCTAGTGTAACCTTAGCTGCCTCCTTCAAAGGCACAGAACATTTTTAGGGAGCAGAGGAGCAGCAGGCAATATGCAATAACATGCACGGCCCTTTGCAAGGTGCCCTTCCAGGGGTGGGGATGGGGATGCAGCACGGGCTCCTGCAGCTGCAGGGCAGTGGCAGCCCGGCCCCAGGGCTCAGGACAGACTGGCTGCTAAAAATAGTGACTGCTACACTCGAAGATGGCTCTCACAGCCCAGAGACAGGGATTCATTAGTGGAAACTTATGTCCAAAGCCTCCAAAGGTAGATGCAAGTTAAAGCAAAGTAGGGAAAAGAAACCCTTTACAGATTCAGGGATTCTACATATCCTTTAAATGCATTTTAATGTGTTTTACCAAAGGATGCATGATCAAAAAAGAAGGAAATACATAATATTATTAGCTCAAGGTTGAATAAACTATAGCAGCTTCACTTTGAAAGTGCAGGTGTAGAGGATGCTTCTCACTCAGCCTTGTTAGGAAATGAGAATCTATCTCACCCATTTGTTTGGCAGCAGCTGAAAACAGCCCGTAAACCTGGGAACTGGCTTGGCTGTGAAATCCCCAGGGCTCCCTGGGGGTCAGAAAATTAACATGGGCATTAGGACACTTGGTCCCCTGCTGAAGGTGATGCTGGAGGTCACACTGACCGGGCAGTGAGCTCACGCCTTTCTCCCACCCCCAGGACACTGAGCCGGCTGCAGAGACCACCCTTCTCTGCCCCAACACCCCCAAAACCCTTCCCAAATCCACCAGTCATGACACTGCTTAGGCAAGGTGGCTTGATGAAGATAGCTTCTTATTTTTCAGATGGAGAAGTTGAGTAGAAATTAAGTGACTTATCTAAGGTCATAGACTGAATTACTATCAAAGGCCAAGACTGGTCAAGTCATTTCCAGCTTCCCAACTTGCTCCTCAATCCCTAGACAAAGCATTACTCTTCCCACCCTCTAAACTTGTTTATCCTTTCTCTTTCCCTTAGGTTAAGCCAAGAAAAGTAATAAAGAAAATCAACAAAATATCTTTTCACAGTGTGATGAATGTATATTCTCCAGAAGAGAATATAATTCATTGCAGCACATTAATTATGCTGTAGGCTAACATTCCTACAGTCATTCTTATTGTCCTCTTTGCACTGAAAAAAGACATCTTATGTCATGTTTCCCATTTCTGTCAGCATAAAAATTAATGTGCTCAACAATGGCACCCTTAGATCCTTATTTTCTGACAGAGATCACTAAGGTTAGTCTCTGTTCTTTCCAAAATAAAGCCACCTTTAAAGTTCAGAAAAGAATTTAGCATTTCATGTCAAAGGCAGCGTAAGTGCTGTGAGTTTTCAGTGGGTGGTGATGGCAAGATCAGACTGCCAGTGACAGAACTGCTTCTCTAAGTCAGCTGGATAATCTACATTTTCCAGGCTTGTTCGGTGTGATTTAGGTGAGTGCAAGGCTTATGGCTCTTGGTGGCCTCCTCATACCATCTTTTTTGTATATGCAGATCCCTCAAGGTGGAGTGACTTGTCAGGGAATGACTAAATCATAAATAATAGGCTTTTTTCCTGTAGCCAAGAAGCTATTTTTCTTGCAGCACATTCAAAAAAAGGGGATGAAGGTCTGTGCGAGCAGGACACCGGCTCTCCATCCCTCCTGAACATGACCTGCTCAAAGGCAATTGCCAAAACACTAAACGAGTTAGTCATACACCTGCACAATAAATGAAAAAGAAGAGGCTGATTTTCAAGGCTACATGTATAGCTCTGTTGGCTTACAGGCAACCTTGCTTAGCATAGGTTACCAAGGCAGAAATGTATTTGATTATGTAGAAAAAAAGTTAAATAAAATGGATGTGAAAGCCCAAGACAAAGATAAATTTGGACTTGTTTCAGTTTTTTCTTTCCTGAAAAATAAGTTGGGTGGTGGTATGAGCTTCAAGGAGCAGGACAGAGCCACTCCAGTTAGCTGCACTGCTACAAAACACCTCCACCTCACTGAATACAGACGTGCACAGATGCAGAACACAATCCATGTTACTTTTTTACCTCAAGTACTGAACAAGAAAAACCCCACCACCATTGGGACCCTCCACTCAGGACCTGTGTTTCAGTTTGGTACTTCTCAGCAGCACTTACCGCATGCTCAGCAGTCACCGGCCAGGAGTTATTCCTGGCCCTTCAGTTGGACATCTTCAAACGCTGCTTCTTGGGCAGTTCTGGACAGAGCTGGATAGTGCTTGAGTTGGAAAAATGCATTTGCAGGACATCTGCCATGGGTGAAATCTCAGCAGCCAAGAGTGAAACAGGGCGAATGCCCTGCTGCAGTGAAACTCCTGTATGCCACCGCGTTTGTTGGTCTGGGCTTCCTCCCACCCAGACATTACACGAGACAGAGTGCATGAGAATAATAATTATCTAAGATTTTCCTTATACATTTTTAAAGGTCTCTAAGTGTCACTTGACTAAGCTGCAAAGACCTAAGAAACCTAGACACCAACAGTACCCAAAAGGAGTCTAAGTGTTTAAGCAGCTTTAAAAAATACGATGCTTTAAACATTTCAGTGTGGATAAATGCAGACAGGAATGTGTTTGATCTCCTCGAATCAGTTAGAAATTAGCCAGCTGCAGTCCAGAAACCCAGTATCACACTGGCACAGCTCCGTGCTTGAGTCACTTTTCTCCATGGGCTCAGAGGTGCAAGACACAGGAACGGGCATCATGGAGGGGATGATGCCAACTAGCCTTACTCTGGGTTTAATGATGATCTCCTGGGTTATGATATTTAATAGGGAAATATTAGAAAGCATCCATAGACTGATTTATTATTATCTTAGCTTTGAATTCAAAATGCATTGCGTGGACACTTTGCAACATTTTCAAGCCAACGTCACAGCTTGTTACACTGCACTTGGAGGAAACAGCCGCAAGGTAAAATTCACACATATGTAACTCAGCAGATGACCTTTCCTACACACCACATTTACATATTTTCAAATCAAATGACTTTCTTTTTACAGAAAATTAAAAAAAAAACCCCTGTTGTTAATTACTGCGCCACAACTGTAGCAGATGAGCAGAAACTGCATTTGGCACATTTCATCAGATGTGTGTTGCCTACGTAAGTCAATTAATTGAGGCAAAGGGAGCTGCACTGATACCCTGCCTTAAAGTGATTTCCCAGGACTCATTTGGAAATGAGATGACACATCTCAAGAGATTATTTCCTGCTAAAGTCATTATAAATAACTATATTACAAAGAAACTAGAAGTTACAAGTAGGGCCTGATTCTGTCTTTCACCAGTGGCCCTTCAGATCTTTGGAAATCTGAAATGAAATGTACTTTAAATCTGTATTAAAATTGCCAGAGCAGTTGTCTTCAAGTAAATGTGATTTGGGACAGGAAAGTACAGGCACGCCTTGCCTTGCCGGTGGGTTTGCCTCTACGGCAGAGAGGAGGGATGTCAGGAATAATACCATCAGTCCTTCCGACATGCTGCATGCACACATCTATTCAAAGCCCAGGACTGTTTTTGTATTAATCAAGAACAAGATGATTAAATCTATAGCTTTACAAAGAAGGGAAATTAACCAAATGAAAACATTCATTTCAATACAAAACTTTATGATACTGTAACTTTGGAAACAAAGCCCTTTCTGAGCAATCCCATCTGCTCCACTTGGCTTGTGCTCTTTGAAATAAACATCTGCTTACATGCTGAAGACACGGGTACATTTGTCTCTGTTGGTTTTATCATAGAAAAGCATTAAAATGATTTTAAGCACAAAGTTAAACATCAGATGCTAAAATCGGGACCGCGGTTTTGAACATTTGTTTATGACTTTGCTCTTCGAAAGGAAGTTTTTTTAATTCCTGATCCAACTCCGTTGCGAAAGGACCTTTTATTGAAAGGCATCTCCAGGTAAGGCTTTAAAAAAGCCAGTTCTTCGTTCCTGCCCACCTTGGCTAAGCAGTTATTCAGCAGGACGAGGCAGTAATCAGATTTTCCATACAGCTGGCAATTCAAATAAAAAGGATTGCTGCTCTGAAGATTAAAAAAAAAGAAAAAAAGAGAGAGATAAGAAAGGCAAAATTATGGATTTGTGTATTTGCCAGGACTTGTTCAGTATAAAAAGCAAAGTAGAAACACAAAACCAATTTATGCTTAGAACGACAAGGATGAACCATTACTTGCTAAGGTTTCATCATATTAAAAATCAGTTTTTTTCATAGTTTTCTAGAAAACTTAATGGTGATATTTCTGGTATAAAATACTGATACTGTTACAATTATGTTTACAATATGAAATGAATTGTTTTCCATGATGCTGATCAGTTGTGACATGTAACACAGTTTCCCTAGAGTAGCATGCATGTTTATTGCTGCAAAATGAGATTTTTTCAGTTAACAATGAAACAGCATCTTGTTATCACTCTTGTGAAGTCATGTAGTTTAAATGACAGATAAAAGAAAATAAAATTACCTGTAAAGCAAAAATCTGGGGGAGGAAGCTTTCTAGTAGTTATGACTGGTTATGGTAGTGGTTATGACTAAGTTTAATAATGACAAAATCATAATGGGAATTTTAAAAAAGTCTGGATTAAAATCCATATAGGTTTATGTACACTTTGTTTTTACTTGCACTTTATAAAAATGAAAACTACATTAAAATTTTACAAATTTAAATTAACATTGAATTTAAAACAAAACATTCCCTGGCATGCCTACAGTTGTTCTGTGCCTCTTTCATCATATCATGATTTACCAGCTCGTTGATTATCTATCTAAAAGAAATACTCTGCCATCATTTCTGCAGCTGTCTGTATTGCATTCTTGCTTGGGAAATGGTTGCATGAAAAGCCACGGGGTTAATACCTGCCTTCACTGGAACTGATGGTAAAATTGCCATTAGCTTCACTAGGATTAGTTTTAATTCAGTATGCTATTACTTTTATTAATACTGTTTGGTTCTTAACTTTTTTTGTTCTGTGCGTGTAAAAGGTAGATTAATGATTCCTTCTGCAAGCAGGAGCATGCACTGAGTCTAAAGCGACCCAGCAGGCACGCAGCTCCCCGGCCACACAGCCTTCTTTTGCCACTGATGGGGATTTTTTCCCCAGACTGAAGTTTCTCCCTAACGAGAAATACTTTCTGCAAGAAACACAGGCACAGAGAAATTCCCCTTTGAATTTTTAGCTGCTATCTCACAACCTATACAGGGATTATACAACTGAATAAATGGCTGTTATTTTAACATGCAAGATATTAATTTATATGAAATCATTAAACTTGCTTTACCTATTATATCATTGTCATAAAGAGATCCATTAAGAAATGTGACTAGTCAGATCGAGCTGTGTCTAAACTATCTGTGATCAGGAATGAAAGATGATTCAGCATTTACAGAAGTAAAACACACAGAGGAACCAGACGGATGGATTAAGGCTAACGGGAACTTCACATCAATAAAATAAACAGCTGCACAAGTAGCCACCATTTCTGCTAGCAACAGATCACCTTAATGAAAAGATAATGATGCAAAACACACCAGAGGAAACACAGAAATCTCAGCCGTGGCTCCTAGAGCTGATTTTACAGCAATAAAGAAATAGGGAGTCTAAAGAAGACTTTATCCAAAGCAGGGAAATCGAACATCATTAGAACTAAAAGATCTCATTCCACATTGGCAAAGTCTTAAATGCTGTATGCACAGTTTGAGCAGCAATCTGTCATGGTAACCCGGTTGAGATCAGAAATTGAAAGGATATTAGTATTATTTAATTAACTTGTTCACTTCGGTTTTATAGGCTGCTTTATTTTCTTTCATAGTTCAATCAAATTTGTATTACTGATTCTATGCAATAATTTTCCATAACTTTATATAAGAATTTCTCCTTTACCTACATATTACAGTGACAAATAGTTACTGGTTTATAAAGTAGTCAGCAACAAGTGAAATTAAGACATACCTCTTCTGTACCTACTTGATATAGATAAGGAATTTAGATGAAATGGAGAGGGGATTGATGTTTTTTCTCTTCTCCATACAATATGTCAACTCCCCACACTACATTAAATATGCAATAGATTTCTCACATGATTATTTTAGAGGCTTGCATATTTTATTAGTAACTAAAGCAAAAATTGAGATATACTCCAGGAAAATCAGGTAATAATATTTAACCAATAGCTTTAATACAAGAAACTTCTTTCATTTTATAAAAAAAAAAAAAAAAAACAAAGAAAAAAAGCAAAGAAAAAAAATAAGTAAAAGAGCTGTTTAAAAGAAATGAAGCACCTCATCTTCAAGTAAGTGACTTACCATGGAAGGGACAACTGGGTAACCCGAGCACATGAATATCATTGAGATCCAAAGAATGAAAACAAAGTTTAACCTGCATAGACTTCAAAGAAAAACTGAGATCAGTTAAAATTTAAAACAAAATCAAGCAAAACTACATGCATACACATAAAGACACAAACAATATATTTTCTCCATGTACAAAGTAATCCGCTGTATCTTTACCTGATCATTTTTTACCCAGGAGTGTATGTGTATGTACATGCAGTTATACTACCAAATTCCTCACATATCCTTTCAGTTCTTTCTTAGATGACCATTTTATACCAGAGTTCAGGAGTGAAAATGTCATCAAAGCTGATTTTATTATGACTAATTGGTCCTTGTTTGGCCTTTTCTTCTTGTTAAATGGGAAAATGGCAAGAACACACATTCAGCTGCCATTATGAAACTACCGATTGATTTCATTTAAAGTGTTCCATTAAAATGTCTCTCAGGTGACTTTACTGTTAAGTCTGTATCATCGTAGCAAATATGGTCAAAGGTCTAAAGATTTCATAAATACTTTTCAAGAATTTTTTACCACTTCCAGTATATCATATTTAAACCTTGTAAAGCCTGGCTTACAAGAGAAAAACAGTAAAAGTGTACTTTAAGTAAAAAGTTCCTCAAATAACCTTATTAGACTCAGAGCAGCTACAATACATAGAACGATACATAACAATATATATAGCTTTTTCTTTTTCTTCCACCCTTTTTATAAAAATTCTTACATTTTTAATGTACCCAAATTTTAAGAGTTTTTCTTAGAACTTACATCGTTTGGACATCAATTTCTTCCCTGGTATGCGGATATATCTCAGCCTACATTAAGTTTATTTAATCAAATCTTCTGTAGGATTAATAAATTCTGTTAATCTCCATTAATATAGCTAATGTTTAATGTCTAAGAGCATCATTTGTTATTGCAACAAATTTAACTGCTCAACATTTAATTTAATTGCACAACATTTTAGGGGATCCTGTGGTTTATTTATACAGAATACTGCAAAAGCAGTAAGAGTCCCACAAATTCTGCGAATGTTTGACTGCATAGGCAAGGGAATGCTGAAAAACATTACATTCTTTTTTTTTTTTCTTAGAATGAAAAGGCTAAGGATCTTTTTTGACAGTCACCCAGTGTTAGACATGCACACCAGTGACTCAGCAGCCTCAAACGTTGTATTGCCTTCAGTGTTTACACTGAAAAATCAACGTACAAGGGCTCCAGAAGGGAACTCTGTGCGAGTCTTCGGGGACACCTGAGCTGTTATAAATTAGGACAACTTTAACTGGAACATTCAGTCTCCTGAGGTAGATACATTTAATTCCAGGAGGTAGAAAGCAGAAAGGCCTTCAGGTAAGGCCAGAAAAAATACAGTGGCATGTAAGAGCCTTTAACCCTTTTTATAGAAAAATTCATAATTTGATCTCAGATTGTGGTTGAATATTTTTTCATCATCATTGTACATGGTGGTGCTGATCATGTCAGGGGCTGATATAATCCAGTGACTCTTAAATTACTTTTTAAAAGTACGTGTTTGTAGTTGCTGGTAGAGTACTTCAGGATTCTTCAGGACCAACAGTACTGTAGAAATATGAGAAGAAATTAGCCTCATTTAAACACCACAGTAAGCAATCCATTTATAAAAACCATCAAGAGAACATTTGACTATTTGCATATTCAGTATGTGTCCTCTTATTCAGAAGGAAAATCCTTTTGTTTGAATTGAACATCCCGTTCCGACTCGTACAGGACCTCCAACTCCAACCGATAAGCGGATTAGCCCGTGTTTCTGCTGCAATGAAAAGCACTTCGGGTTGGATTCTGCTTGAGCATAGTTTAGTGTCAGCTTTCATTGCATCTGCATTTAGTTTAACTCCATTTTAATACAAAATTAACCTTCACACAACGTTATTCGTGGAAGATGAGGGACAAGAATAGGCTTGTGATTCAAGTTCAGGATTTTTAGGTGCAATGTTGGAGCTTGTGCATTAGACTCTCCAGGTAACCTTTGGTGCATTTATTGACTTACATTTTTTTTTAAATCATGAGTTGTTTGAGTCCCTGGCGACCTCCCATTGTGCCTGGTCAGTACCTCCTATACTTACCTTAATCACATCCCTCTAAAAGAGTGGATTTGGCCACATTTCTAGCTCACAAGATTTGGACATGAGAGGTGCCCAGACAGTCTCTGTAGGCACCTTCAGCATGAGCAGGTGGTGAGAGGACAACCAAGTGAGGCCACCAAGCAGCTCCCAGGGACCCCAAGGAGATGGCCATGTGGGCCCAGACAGGACGAAGTTTTGTGGAACCTGGAGCAAAGCAGCAGGTTACAGAAACTTCAAACAACATGGGAAGACAGCTCTTGTGTGACTTTCTAAGGAAGGACAAAAAGATGATCAAATATGCTCATTAAGGGTGTTTCACGCAGCGGGTGGGAAAGGGAAAGAGGCTATTATGGCAGTAAATCTCCCAAGCACTTTGCAAAACCAATTGCATCTGGTCTGAACGCTATGAAAGAAATAATGGTTAACCTGCGGGTTTGCATGTATTTCATTCATGCTCGTATTATAAATGCTCATGGTAAAATCTTTCTTAGCAAAATTCTTTAGCCTGCTTTCTGTTTTCAATTCTGCCTAAAAGTCACCTATGACAGACCATGGTCCTTAGGACCTGAATCTAAGAGGAGACAGGCAAGTAATGATTGGGTTTTTCCCCCACAAAATCCAAGAGCAGATTCCACCTTTCCAAAGGCTTTGACTAGCTGAGCAACCACAAACTGCTTTCACATGAGGCAGACACGGATTGCAGTTAGGCAGATACGAGTTTCTGAGACATCGTCAACCTAGAACTGGGCTCAGGGTGTTTGTCCACCTCTGAGACACACAGAAGTGGTATTACCTGAACAGAGCGAAGATTCAGGCTCTCACATTTGCTTCTCACTTCTTTGAGTTTATTTTTTGTAGCTGTTCAGGATGCAATTTAACCCACCACAACTGTGATTTGCATGCATAAAGTGTATATGGAGATTTAGATACAGTCAAGATATTCCCACTTCAGGTTTGGATGAATCAGGTTTAACAGAACAAGTGGCAATTGACATTTCTGTCTTCTACTCTGTCTGCAGAGCACCCAGTCTGAGGCTTTGCTCCCAGGTAAGGTTCACTGCCAGGTATCATAGGTCATATAATCATTAAGAACCATAATAAAAATTCCCATCATCCATAAAATTTGCATTTTATGAGAATAAATTAGCAGAAATATCTTCCACTTCCCTGCAAAGCCAACAATATCACCTCTTCCCTCCTGCTTGCTTTGCTAAAGGAACAGTGTATTGCACCTCGCTGCTGCTCTCGTCTGGTTTCCCCATGAAAAACGTATGAAACACAACACAAAGCTCACTGATAAACCTATTGAGCCTTGCAACTTAATGAGGTTAATAGACCTTAGAACCTGATATTTCCCTCCCCCATCACAGCAGTAAATTTGAAGTGTTTAAATTGACATTGTGCACCTTTGCTGAAGGATGAAAACAATAAAAATGAAAGAATGCACCAAAACCTGCCTGCATGGTCCATTGGTATAACCCCAGACATTGTAAAACCATAGGTTAGTGGTCTGGATAAAGGCAAGGTGCTAAATCTTGTTGTTCCCATCTAGGATATCACAGTGAAACCTCAGCATGGCTTTTTTTTGGAGAAAGTTGCCTGGATATTTTGCTCTGAGCTCAAATTTTTTCTTTCTCTCAAGAACATCAAGAAACCAAAGAGCCAGGATGGTTTGCTTTGAGATCATAGCAAGGTGCAAAATGGAAATTAATCATACTCACAGCCTATAAATCTGTTTCTGACTCAGTGATAATAGAAAACCCCAGCAAGACACAAAGACAGAAATAAAGCAGAAGTCAGAAAGGAGGTTTATTCCTCCGGTCGTTACTGCTGTGTTCTCACCACCAGCAAGGGGATGCAACCAAACCCTTCGCTTGCACCACTGAGATCTCATCTACAGAGGCACAAAGGAGCTAAAAAGTTGCTGTAGATGCACACTTGACTATTTCTGTGCATTTCCCTGCCCTGATTGTTTCTAATCCCCTTAAACTTGGTTATGATCCAGAAACAGCATGTCCCTGGCTGACAGGGGTAAGGGGCCGTAAGGCCCAATGGTGCAGCTGGGGGGATGCACAGCTCTTGCCTCGCCTCCTGCCCCTGGATATTTGAGGCAGTGACTGACCGTCTCCGACCACTTCACGAGCACGTGGCACTTGTGCCTGCAGGCTGGGGCCTGTCCTCCCTGTTATTTACTTTGCTCCTGTGCCGCCAAGGTGTTTGCACTGAAGTGCTCTCTGTGGAGGATGTCACACTCTCGTCAAAGGTCAGGTGCATATTTTCCGAGTCCATCGAGGCCCACGTTATCTGCTGTGGATAAACAGCTCTGCATTCCTGTTTCAACTTCAGAAGTTTTCTGGAAGGAAAGACACGTTTATTGAATTTCATTTTGCTTGCTAACGCTGCCGCCCGCAGAGCGATGTCCTGCGAGTGATACACTGCTTGAGCTCCTATGCTGAGCCGTGGCACGGCAGCGCTCGCTTAGAAGACACACGGCTCCTTTTTAAAACATAATTTTCAATGCGATTCCGCTCAGATATTATTCCCCTCTAAGACTACCTTAGCAATGTTTAAGGCTCCAGCAATGCACCTTCTGACGCACAGGTTTGATCTATGAGGAGAAAAAGGAAATCAAAAGGGCATTAAAGCAAGAAGCAGCGCTGCCACTACTGCCTCCCACTCCTTAACGGTGTTTTGGTCAGCTTGCTTTGCCTGGACAGATACCCAGCAGCCAGGAGATGAGCAGAAAGCCAGCGGCGTTGGACTACGTAAGGAACAATGTGCAAGATTTGTGGACATACAGATTACGTGAACCTCAGGGTCGGGGTTGCCACCTGATTTCGAAGCTCCTCTGCATCATCGGAGCTGTGCACGTCATTGCCACACAAAGGCGATGAAGCTGCAGTCTGATCCTCCCATGCCAGAAGTAAAAATCAGCTTTAAAGTCACGTTTTCCATCCTACCTCAGACAGGAATTGTGGGCTGTGTCACAGTCACCACCCTCAGGATTTTAAAGTCTAAATCATCGTCTCTAATTATATATATTCTTTTTCCTGGTTACAGTCAACATACGCAGAGATGATGTGGGCAGAGACAGCATGAGTTTCCTTACCCCGCTCCCGGCATGGGGCAGAGCTGCTGATGGTGTTGAATTGTGCAGTGACGTAAAACCTGAGTCTGCGGCGCCAAACGTCATCATCTCCTATAGATGCATGGCACCTTGCAGGCCCTCTGCCAAGTGCACCAACGTCCGCGTGACTTCTGCTGACGCTGCCACGTTCATGCTGTATTCTATGGGAAATGACAAGAATAATGCTTTTGGCAAAAACACATTAAACACGGCAGAAAATATTTCTGATTTATAGATGCTCTTGCATTTTTGTCAGATTCCTTAGCATGCCTTCAGAAAAAACAATCTGCATGAAGTACAACAACATGAAAAACAAGCTCTTGTTATTCTCTGTGCACCACCACCAAATGTTAAAGTCATTTGATAATTTATCTGGAGGAAAAAAAAAAAGCAGAGCAGACAAAACTTGCTCAACCCATTAAGGGGAGACTCAGCAACTGAAAAGTGGTGGTAATTAACATTTTTGCTACGCTTATTTGTGCATGCCAACATAATTTATGCATTCAGAAATTTCTCAGATAGATCTTACAGGAAGTTGCTGCCTAAGAAAAGATGTCAGTGCTGAGCTAAAAAGACACCTGTCAAAGCTGAAACCCAATTTCTGTTCAGATGCAACAAAGATCTCGATGATCTGAGAAAGACTGAATAGTTGTTGAAGCAGAAGTAAGAAAGAGAAAAGAACCTAGATAGACAAGAAAAGGCAAAGTTTTTTGAGGAGAAAAGGATGTAGGAAAGTCTGATGTGACTTAAGCAGAAGAGATCAAACTTTAAAGGGATCAAACTTTAAAGGAGTCAAGGAAAGCTAACAAAAATAGTATAAATAGTAGGGAATAGGGAGAAAGACTTAGGTGGCTTTGAAGGGCATAATTTTTTATATGTGTTATTGCACTGTATCTCAGGGTCCTCCAGTGGGTAAGGCTAAGAAAGATGGAAAATGTATCTGATATTTTTTATTATGTGAGGACGCCAACAGAATATTCTGGCTCATGCAAGTTTGCATACTTTGTCTGTGGAATCTCAGTACAAACCCCTTTTTTCTGCTCTCTAAGTCCTGAAATGTCATACCAACAACCACTATGTCATTTGGGAATGGAAAAAAGGGAGCTACGTAGGGCAGAAGTCATGGTAGCACAGCTAACCCAATGAAACAATTATGGTGGTGAGGCAAAAAGTGGGACAGAAATGCACAGACCTATAGTAACTGCAAGGTCAGTGAGGGACACAGAGGATGCCAAATGCTCATCAGGACACTCACCATCTACAGACTGGACAGAAAGGGGTGAATTACCTCACACCTGAGCAGGTTTTTATGCAATCTGGAGTGTCCCTCAGGATGGAAAACAGGTCAGCTGGATGCAAAACATCTGTCAGCGGTCTCATTTCCTCTACAAACAGTCCTGGTCTGATCAGCTGAGAGAGAAGCAAAGTTACCTCTTGTTTGGCACAGAATTATGAGAAAATATCCAAATCGCAACTCAGGGGTGGCTCCTTTCCTTCTGAACAAGCAACATTTGTGAGGGAGAAATCTCAGCTGTTCCACAGATTAGCTCTTGGCATTTCTAGAGGAGGGTAAGATGCCAGTTTGAATTTGTGACACGAGACCTAAAGTACCTTTAGGAAATAAGTGGCTACATCTGGAACAGCAGTCATCATTTGTAGGAGGTGAGAGGACACACCTTTTTTCTCCAAAATGCAGAACATTTTCCATCTGTTATTCATGCTCTTTTAACTCACTGCTGTTTTCTTTCTACTTGTCTGTGTCACTTAAATAAACAAGGATATTGTAGCCTCCTTTCAAGGAGCCGTCCTTTTCTGCAGAAGCCTTTTGATAGGGTCTTCTCTGTAACGACCTACTAAACAGAAAACAAATACACTGAACCCCAGAGCTTCTCATTGTGAATATATCTGTGCTTTCAAATTTCCTAGTAGGAAGATAAAATCAAACCACGTGTCTGCCTTGCTCTACAGGCAGTTGAGACACAGAGGTGGCACCTAGGCAAGAAGCTTCACTACCTTGCAAAATGCCAGCCCTGAACCATTACTTGGCGACTATTGTTGATTATAAAGGTCCTCAAGTAGGAGAGAGGTAATGTTGCTGTCATACAATTCGGTGCCCAAGCTGACATGCCTTTTGTTTGAACATAAGCTACCGAGGAGCCTGATTTCCCCCTTGTGATCTTTCCCTCTTAGAAAAGGCTTCATCCAAAAATATCACATGCCAAAAGACAGAAGTTTCAGTTTTCTCACTGAAAACCTGTTGCAGCTGACTGGATTTTTCTTGCTCTGTGCAAGCATTTCTTCATGCCCAATTACGTTTTAGCACGTGATATAACTCCTCAGGAAGTTATATCTGCCTCCCTTATTCTTCTATTACTTGCATTACTAGCTAATCTGTAAAGCTCATTTTTCTCCTGTCTCCACCTTGTGAATTTGCCTTTTAGCATCAGGGTCTTCAGGGTTTTTTCTAATTTGTACCCCCTCCCCACAGCTGCTAACTTTGGACGTAATCAACTGCTACTTCTTAATCAAGGGTACAGATTAGTATGAATAAACACAAAATCCAATATTAGAAAAGCTAATATAACCTCACTCTCCGGGGAATAGGAAAGGCCACAAATGCTGAGGATCAGGATTGTTCTCTGTGGACAGGACAGTGAATATTGTCTAGCTACTTACTACAGAGTTTCATTGCTCCAGTCTCAGAGGAAAAGTGTTGAAGGCAAAGTACATGAAAAGGACCAGTTTTCCATTCAGCTTGACACTATATTGACTGCCAGAAGCAAACATGTAGTCCACAAAAAATCCTGTGACTCTTTTTTCCTTCCAAAAAGCCTGCCTGCTGACAGCTAGTTCTTTCTTTTGAGCAGTAAAGATTCATGCTTTTAAACCCAATTCCCATCACACAAGTACACTGAAAAAAATTACATGATGTACTTCAATATTGCACTTCTCAATAAAGGCCAAGTGAGTCCCAGCTGCGAGGAGTGAAGACAGAGAGGGTATAACTTTCAAAGGGGCTGAGGACCTGTTTTAAAAGCAAGAAGCACTGGGAGCTAAAGGACTGGACTGTGCAGCAGCAAGGATCACCCCTGCATGAACACTCCACGGGAGCACCACATGCATCACTCACCCCGACCACAGCGATGAATACCCACGTCAGTGTGGTGGGACCCAACCCATCTCAGCAGGGTTTATGGGTGTAGGGACCATGTCCCAGGGACAAGGTGATGCTTCTCCTGGTGCTGCAGTGAGCACCATCTCCACTAGCCCAGGGACCTGCACAGGACTCCAGTGCCTGGTGTGGGTCTGTCCTTTGTCGTTACTCCAAGAGATCTGAGATGCTCCAGACTACAGACAACAAATTATGAATGAGCAACTAAAAAAGTGATGCTCAAGCAGTTCCCAGTCTATTTTCTGCATCGGGAACAATAGGACCACATTACATATAAGAGATCCTTTGAAACTCAAATAACCTGACTGTTCTCTGCCTTGCCAAATTTCATAATATCAGCATCATCTAAGCCAATAGGACAGGAGCTAAAAATACTCCGATTCAACTCATTGCAGGCTTCTGATATAAGGGCAGTCTCTTAACATGTGCTCTTTGAAAGTGTTGAAGCTTGAGGCCTTAGGGCACATCTATAGCACGGACTTACCAAGCTGGCTCAGACACTGATAACTGCGCATCGAAGACGTAACCCAGAGGTGCAACCCAAAGATTTCCCGTTTTCCTGGAATGATTCACAGTTCAGCCCTACTGTGGTTTGTTGGTGTGCATCTCAGAGTCAACGTGTGAGTTTTCAGTGCCAAATTACACCCCACGTTCTTAAGCCACATCAAATTGCTTTATGATCCCTGTAGTTCACAAGCTGTAAACAGGCTATTTCTGCTCCAAATGTCAGAGACGGGATATCAGAGCCTGATAACTTTGAATTTCCCAGGGCTATTTTCTAACCTACAACCTCTCCCAAATCCCCGCTGACACATTTGGGGTGGCGTAGCATAAACGGGGCCAGGGATGGGTTTTGAAAAAGAGCACACCGTGTTCATGCAGACTTCATGTTCTCTACCATCCTTCTGAGGTCAGTCCCATTTTCTGCAAGAATAAATGCAGTACAAGAACAAAATATATTTACTATGTTTTTTTTCCCCTGCATAAAGGATCTTTTGGTTCTCCCCTTCCTAATATGAGCCATGCTGGGTTTTTGTCTCTTATATCACTAATATTTCTCTTTAGAAAGGGGTAGTTCCCCGTTCACCTGCCCACCTCAGGACCCTGAGCAGTGTGCTTCACTGTGTTCACAGAACCTAACATCCGTTCAATCCCACCTGGCAGGTTGTGCCCAGGCTATCTTTCCAACCTGAGAAGTCAAATACTCTTCATTCAGACCCATGAATGACCTTAAATTCGAGAGGAAATATCTAAAACTCATCCATATTTGCTTTTTTAACCTCCACAAAGCATGGCAAGACACATTTGCTGATTGCAGGCTCTGAAGCTGGCCAGGCAAGCCCTGCACCCTGCTGTGGATGAAGATGTTACAGTTGCCTGGGAAACCGCTCCATGGGATCACTAAAATGTATTCTATATGTTTGCCTTCAGATACAAGATTATCACCTTGTCTATGAACAGTGTCAGGAGAAAATCCTGACACGGGATAAACTTAGATTGTTACCTGCAGAAATCAATTAACTCTTTTATGGTATCAGCTGAAATTCCACAGAACTAAACCCAATATAAAATGCTGCATTGTCCCATATCAACCAAATCTTCCCTGAAGGAGTAAAGGTGGGTTACAGTTAGAGCATCTCATTCCTCAGCAAAGGACTCAAGGTTTAAATCCACTGGTATATTATTAGCAGATGAGAGAAGTGGCTGAGGAGAGACAAAGGATCTATAATCGAAGGAGATGGGATTATTCAAGGACTGAGACTAGTTAGATTCAATACTTTCAAATTTGAATATATATATATTTTTAAGAAAGAATACATTCAATACTTACAGAAGGACCACTGGTAGCCATCAGGTAGCCACAAACCAGTCACAGAGGGATAGTGGGTACAG
This sequence comes from Strix aluco, assembly GCF_031877795.1. NCBI lineage: Eukaryota > Metazoa > Chordata > Aves > Strigiformes > Strigidae > Strix > Strix aluco. The sequence goes on along the minus strand of NC_133937.1, from coordinate 39,001,734 downwards.
TCCCTGTTTGCACTTTTTCATAGCAATGAGCAATTCAGGACTTGTGCTTAACCAAGAAGTTAGAGCTCTGCCACACTGCTTTCCCAAGGTTTTCTCTGGTACCACAGTCATGACACACAAAACCCCACAGACTTTATAGTGAAGAAATTTCAGTAAGAGCTGGCAAATGCTAGTTTTGGGGAAAACAGGTTTAATGACAAGCAGGGAAGAGTAAGGAATTAAGGTTAATTGACATTTTATTACAACATAACAAGTCAACAAGCCAAAACAGGACTGTGCTGTGTCTAAATATGGTGGGGGTAGGAGATAGATCGGTTTTAGCAGAGAAAAAGCAATAAAGAGGAACAGGATACTACTCAAAACTTCCTATTTCTGGGAGCAGTTTAAACAAAGAATCCAGTATCATCTCACTGCTTGCTTACCTTCAATCAAAAAACAACACTGTGCTTTAATTTCTCCTGTGGGTGTAGTCAGCTCTTAAGTTAAAATTGAGGCTTAATATCTTCTACTCATAATTTAGGTCACGGGCTGGGAAGCGACATAGGAAATAGAGAGAAATTTCAAGCTTTGCAATAGATGCTAAAATGCCATCATGTGCTTGAGGCTCCCAGGGCATCAACGGCAGAGAGTCCTCTTTTCTGAAAGAGCCAAGTCTTGCAGTCAAAAAAGAGAGGCTAAAATCCCTACAAGATTTAAAACCTGAGTTACCAGGCCTTTGCTAGGGTCTGTCTCCAATCGCTGAGGCTGCTTGACAGGCTAAAGACAGCAAAGAATCTGTTCTGCTCTTACCTCTGAATGTCTGGTGGGCAGCTGAAAAAGCTGTGGGGGAAAGCGGGGTGCGGAGCTGGGTGGCAGCGGTTGGGAACACCCTGCTCTTGTGCAGGGGGAAAAAGGAGTGAATGGGGATTTTAACGGAATCACTGGGATCATGCAGTTCATGTGCATGAGAAAAAGGAAGAAAAAAGATGTTTAAATAGCAGGTATTGCAATAGTACCAGTCTGGGAGCATCTTGTTTCCCAGTCTTTGGCTAGTGTACCAGTCCTTCACTTAAAAAACACCCACAAAATAAACCACCCTTTCACTCTTGTCTTTGTTACACAAATAACCCCACACATGGGGTTGTGTTCAGTATTTCAGCCGTGGTACTGTATATCATTAGAATTACATACACTGTTGTCATTCATTGCTGTGTGACTCGCTACAGTTTATTATGCTTATACTCATATAAACATAATTACATTGCACAAGGCTATAAACTCCACATACTGGAGGATGTAAGTATCTTGCTTCTTGTATTTATTAGATTGTGTTTATATGAGTTCTTACTAATTTATATTGGATCTTTCTTGTTAAATATAACAGCAAAATATAATTGAGTCTTCCATTCCTAATGCTGATTTTTTTAATTGCAAAGATATATGTGCATAAATCGTTGTACATCAAAAAATCATCTGGAGCCTCAGATGAATACAGCAGTGTTGTAAGGCAGACCTGTGTTTTTTGCTAGGTCACCATCAGGCCTGTGCAGAGATTGTTCCACCCAGCTAACAGAACGTGCTGCTAAAAACACAGTCAGATCCCTCACAACTGCACAAACAAAATTAAACTTCCAGGAAATCACATGCAATTGATTCCTAATATATATTTTAAGTGTAACTGCTTCTACTTTCTTTTTAGTATTTCAGCTCTGTCTTGATTTGATTGAGGTTTTCACTAAGCAACGTTTCAGGGGAAAATGTTAGAAATAATTAAACACATTGCAGATAAAGATGCCATACTATTTTATTTTACATCTGATGATACTGGGGAGAACACAGGATTTTATGTGCCCTCTTACCAACCAGCCTCTCTGTATGGTTAAAACAGAAAAGAAAATTCTATTTTGCACATTTTATTCTGGTTTGAGTGTTAATTTTTAGTCAGTTTAGTAAGCACAGTGACAGTCTGACAGACCAGTCAGCTGGACCTTGCTGCCAGCGTGCTCTATGGTGAACCGAAGGGATGACTTCCAGGGGTTGGGATGGCAATTCCAACATCCTGCTCCGACAACTCCTTGGCCTCCCAGCAAGGGCTGCCAGTAAGGCTGTCAAATTAGCACTTAGTGAGACCGTGTCTTGTGACGTGGATTTCTTCTGTAGGTGAGAAAACCTATTTCAGGCTGGGCATCAAAGAGCCACTATCGACAAGGGCTGGAGAGCTGTATTAGCCACCTGGAGGGAGGGAATCGATATCCAGCCACCAGTGCCTGCAGATCTCCCACCCGCTCTAAAGACTCATTTTAAAAACAAATACAGCTTCACGATATTATCATGGGGCAGGAATGCCAATGATGCCACCTAACCCAACTCTTGTGTCCTGTGGTTAGTTTTTAAGCACTCCAAACCTAGCATCTAGCACCACTGGCCATTGCCAAAGCAGCTGCAAGGGGAACCTGCACTACTTCTGGTCATACTGCAAAATGCTTGCATCAGGAGCACAGTCATAGCCAAGCCCAGCAAGCCACTTTTACCTTCTTTTCTCCTGAAAGCAAAAGCTGAAACACCCTGCGAGACCTCCACGCCACCAACAGACAAGATCTCACCAGAAAGCTCTGTGAGAACAATTTTCCAATGCAGAGGAAAAAATAACTGTTTCCCCAGGAGTAGCATATCCCATGTCAAAGAGTAAAAAACGAAGCAAAAAATCTGTGAAGTGGGACAGAAATTCTTTAGTTTCCCTATATTTTCTGATGAAGCTTAGCAAGTAAACAAACTGAATGTCAAGTAACCAGATAAAAGATTTTCACATATTGTTGGACAAGCCATAGGCTTTTTTTTTTATACCCATGTTTTCTTCTCAGCCTGTCTGCAAATAAACTCCCCTACACATTTGTTAGGGAGTGCAATGCAGTGAAACATCAAGTAATAATGAAACAGCAATCTGTGCTGATTTGCAGGCAGCCAGGGTTAGCAGGTCAAAGTCATCGGGAGTTTTTGGTGAGAATTCTGGGTGCTGGTTAAAAACCCTAAAAAGTCACAAGGTTTCCTTTCATCACATCAGCTCCTCCCCTCTCCTGTTCTACTGCATGTAGAGCAGTAAAATGCCTGGACTGAAATGTCCTTGAAAAATAAACGGTGATGCTACTGCCCTGGGGGATGCTGATGGAAAACGGTGCATTCCTTTGTCTGCCTTTGTCCATGGAAAAATCCATCAGCAATTAAGACTTTAGAACTTTATACAACTATTTTATTCTGTGTCAAGTGGAAAATAGGAATTGATATTTATTGTGCACATCACAGCCCTGTGTTTAGCCCCAAAAAGGATTTAAATTTGATAACCAAAGAGACTGTATGTCAATAAAAATATGGGTTATGTATGTTACAGACACATTATGAAGCAGATTATTTTGTGAAATAGCAGAGAACTTCAAGAATTTTGGGAAATGCCTGAAAACATTATGCAGTTGTAAATGAAGGGCCTAAATTATTTGAGATTATAATTTCAAACAGGTTTTCTATATTAGAGAGTCCTTTGTACTTGCTTCTAAGACTGTGGGACTTGCACTCTATCATTTATTTTGCAATAACACATATCTCTTAGCAGAGCCTACCTTTATTTTCATAATTAGGGTCACTGCAGTGTTTTGATTTTGTTTATAACCTTTGCATCTGTTTACTTGAAATTTCTTTGCACCAGTACAATTGCATTTTATACAACCCTGTCCTGCACTGGCAGAGAACTGGAAAAACACTCTCGCAAAGACATCAGCTCAACAGTTTTATTAGTAAGATATCCTTAGAGAACCAATTTAAACTTACTCCTAGAATAGGTTCCACGAGGGACTCCATTTGTCTGCATCAAGAAGGTATTGACTATTCCTATCCACCCCTAATGTGTTGCCTCTGACCACAGAAATGGGGATGACACATTTCCTGCCTGAGATTTCAGCTAGAGAAGTACGTATTAAAGTGATTACCTTGGAAAGAAGAGATTTTCAGTCTTCCTCCAGTATTCTTCTGGAACAGACGGCAGAAAGCTTCTGGGACAGGAGTATAGGGTGGGAGCTCATGACTTTTGAGGTGATGTTTAGTTGGTTGCAGGTTCAATGATGATGGAAAATTCTAGGATTTCAGTAGTGGTGGCAGTAATCTGGACTTTCACTGCCTATCAAATAATTTAAGAGAAATCATTACAATGAAAAGGTCAATTAGAATAAGTCTTGACCTAGAAAAATGTCCTCAGATGAGCAGTAAAGGGTACTTTGTCCCAAACTCAGGTAAAACACGTGGCAGTGACGTCCTTTTAAACATTTGCGTTGGCTTGATTTACATTCCTTTGTGCAGTTTATCAACAGCCCGAGCATGGGACTGTGCTGAATAGACTAATTCCAAGAAAAAAGAATGCACAAGAATGAAAGTCAAAATGGTGCAAAAGAATGTCCATAAAAATAGATTTCAAAATATATTGGTAATAATAACATCAATTATTTTATGAAGCCCTGGAAAATGGAGACATTTCACACGGTGACTGTATAAAATAGTCAAACAGCACAACACACTACCTGCAATGACAGTCATAAAGTGTTCACAACTTTTAATTACTTTGCCAAATATCTGCTTTCACAACATGGTTGCAATGAAGTTGGCTGTACAAAAGCCTGAGGATATTTAAAAGTCTGAGGCCATTTGCAGACACGAAAATGAGACTTCAGACAGCTTTCCATGAGCTGAGAACTATTGCCAGCTCTTTGCTGTAGTAACAGGAATTTGTCTAGAAGTGTCAAAAGGTCTTTATTGCTGTCTGTAGATACGTCCCAAGTCAATTCACACGGCAAACGAGGAAGAAGTGGAGAAACAACAAGGCAGAGGCTGCAACGCAATATTTCAACCCTCCCAGTATTAAATTCTCAGAAGTGGAGAACGAGGACAGAAATGATGGATGAAACAAGTGGGTTTATGTCAGAGGCGTTATCAGGAAAAGCTAATACCTGTTTTGTGTTGCAGTTAATGACCAAGAGAGCATTGGTGGGTGAGAGTGAGTCGAAGGCGCAATTGCCTAAAACCACTTGCGAGGTAAATGATGTGTAATGAAACCAGGGCTGGAGTGATGCCTGTGGCCGTCAAGGCCACGCCAGGAGCGTCAGTTCATCGCAGCAGCCTGCAAAGGGCAGCAACCCAGCAGGGACGGGGCTTCGTGGCCAGTTGATGAAGTCTTGTCCTGGTACTCTCGTTATTCATTATCTCAAGGCAGCGTGCCTGGGAATCCCAATCAGGTCTGAGACCTGGGCTGCACTTCACGTTATAAGAAATACGAAAAAGTGTCCCTAGCTGTACTTGATTTTTTTGGAGGATAGTTTAAGCTGTTCCTGTCAGCACACACTCCTGAGAAAGGAACCTGTCAAAAAACAGGTGTCCCAGAGACAAAGCACTGCATGAACATTGATCATAATGATAATTATTTTGCAGTTTGAAGAGGAATGTTTTTAACATCAGACAACTGTGGATAATGGTCCTTTTCCTGTCAGCTTTCACCAAAGGTCACAACAAACCCAACGTAGCTCATGTCTGTGTGACGGGATCTCCCTTCCTCGGAGACATTTCTCAGCAGCAATGAGTGAAATGCCATGGGACATCATGAATGAAGACAGAAAAGGAACTAAATCTCACTGAAGAGATAAATCTTCTTCATCCAGATGTCACACAACAAGAAGACCAGTCAGTCAAAATTGTGTGGTTGTTTTTATAAACAGGTTTCTGCACCCAGCACACTTCCTCTCCTGATGCTTGCGTGATGGACCCACCACCTCTCCTTCCCCCTCTTGAATATTGCTGCCCTGCTCTGGGGCAGCTCACCTTTTGTGTGCTGAAGAATCTGTGCTTTACAACTCTCCAGTAATTTTTTTCCCAAATGGAAAATATTTTCCCATAGCTCCCTATTTTTTCTAGGGTAGCATTCAGGTCCAAACCACTAGAAATGGGTGAGGGGTGGAAAACTCCAATTACTACTTTTTTTTTTTTTTTTTTTTTTTTATTTTCTTGCTCTCCCACTGCAATCAGTCGCTCTGCCAGGGCATCGCCTGCCTTCATACCAGCTCCTCTCAAGGCAGCACAGATCTGGGGCTCTGGAGTGGACACCAAAATGCCTCATGGATTATTGAAGGGACAGATGGTCTTGGAGTGAGCTCGGCTTAGTCCCACCAGCGCTGCTGAGGGTTTTCTCCAGCTGTGGCTGTGCCCTGTGCTGATGCTGTGCAGGACCACAGATGCAAACCACATTCTAAATGTGTTTAGACTGAATAAACCACATGCCTCTGGACACGGACTATTTTGCTGCCTCTTGGCCTGTGTCTACAGGTCGTTACACCCGGGTGGTGCCTGCACAGACCCCGGGCCACCCTGGGACCACAAAAGCTACTTTAATACACACCATTCGTTTCAAGGTGGTGGAAAAGAGTGAGGATTTTAGGTGACATCAGCAATCTTTATGAAATGTAGCAGTTAAAATGCCCTTTCCCTGCTCTACCAGAGCAGTTACTCACCATTTTCAGACATGATGTACAAAAGTGGTATTTTTGCAGCGCTGGGGCAGGCAGATCCGAGACGTGCGTGAGCGGTTAATGCATCCGAGTGTGTGTGTGTGCGCAAGTGCACTCTGAGCCAGGTTTTTCTCCCACTGAGGTTAATGTGAAAAACCACTTCTCGTTTCAGTCGTGTAGGGTTGAAGCGCGCAGGTGGTATTTATCCAGTGTATAAATGAGAGATTGCACAAGCGTGTCTTCTGACTGCGTTCAAAATTGCAGTGGCAAACTACGTCAGGGCCACCAGCTTCCAGGGCTGTGACATTAAAAACAATGCGAATGATACCAAAAGCAAAATGAAAATAGTTCATATGTACTAACAACCTGGGAGAGCAAAAACCGTATGAAAAACCTTGAATTTCTATGAGTTTAAAACACTGGTAGCAACAATGTATATATAACCATTTAGTCTGATTTCCAGAAAGACATGCTTGTTCCTCCTAACCAGGTCTTGAGTAAGAAACACACTTTGGGGATGCAGCCTGAAACATGACAACTGGTCAGAGCTACTTCATTACTTAAACCAGGCAATATTTGTTTATCTAAAGGTCTAAGTGAAATTTTGCCTCCTCAAGCTGAGTCAAGTGCTACTAAACAGGTTCCTGATCTCTTGGGTAAGTGGAGCAAGCGGTCCATGGGATACAGGCAAATGTGAATTGCTGTGCAGGCAGAGTATAAAACTGATCAAATGGAGTGCAAAATGAAGAAAACAGAACTAAAATAAATCTTAAGGCTACTATCTGGGCAAAACGTCTCTCAAGCGGAAAGCTTCAAAAATGCTGGGATGCAGCATATACCTCAGGATGGGGCTATTTAGGATGTGACAACTGCATGATGCTGCCATTAATATCAAAGCATGCACATGCAATAGCAACATGCAGGAATAGGTATAAATAACTTTTGTGGGAAAGATTTTAAAATTTTCCTACATAGGATGAAGGTTTCTAAAACATTCATTGAGCTAAACCAGTGTGGTTTCATTTTCAGCACTAGACTAATTACATACGATAAATAACTCACTCCTCTCTGAATCCTTCCTAATAAATAAGTAAGTACCCTTGAAAAAAGGATTATTTTCACATAGCCAGAGAAAGGCATTTTGATTGCTTATGGCTTTTTTGAAGTGCTTTAGACCTTGCTTTAAATTTGCTCCTTATGTTCCAAGAGCAAAGCTCATTGTGAGGTTTGATGCTGCCCTGTAGGAGAAGGCCATAGAGAAAGCATTTTCAATTTCTTGTATGCAGTTTAAGAGCCAATTTGAAGATTCAGAATTACTTTAATACTCCTAACTAATCAACACATAGTACATATAGGTTAAAATTAAAATAGATCTAGTCTTCCTAGGAAAGCATGTATCAATGTATATCCCAAAAAAGAAGATACTGAAAAGAAAAAGCACAAAGGAAAGAATATGAAAAATAACAGCTACACCCCCTCTCTCAGAACTTGAAAATCAGAAATTCAGATAAATCATGAAATATCTACTCGCTATAAGACAAGTCGATCCATTAAAACGACAGACAGGAAACAACAAATCATAATGAAATACAAAAGGTTGAGATTACTGACATTCTACTCTCCCATCTCTTTATATTAATTACTTTTCTGGTAGTATAACAGGAGGTCGACTTTTTTATATGAGCTGTTTCAGCGTATGAGTATCATCAACAATCCTCTGCAGCAATGGGGCTTCCAGAGGGGCTGCAGCAGCTTTACCTGCATTGGTGATGTTCCCCAAATTGGAGTTCTAGTAAATAAAAGCAACAACGTAATTTTTGTAAAAAAAATAAAAATAAATACTTATTGATGTAAATACAGTATTTCATGACTTATCTTCTGCTTATTAATTTAAGGACAATTTTTTTCCCCAAAATCTTACTGCAAATCACTGACAGATTTTCTTCTTTTTAACGCATTTAATCCAAGCACCAAGAAAAGATGAGAAAATGCTGTGCTGGTCACGGGCATGTGAAGGTCCTATTTTATTCAAGGCAATAGAAAATAGAAATGTTGAGACATAAAAGTCTCTCTTCGATGACAGAAGCATGCGGTAATAGCCAGGTGAAACGATTCAGGGCACACTGCTCATTCATAACCTCTGTCCAAGGCTGTCAGGGCGCTGAGAGCCCAGGGCGCAGTGGAGACACACAACAGTATATTGGCAAATGTCAAATCTATCATCCAGAAAAGAGAGGAGGAAGAGTCAGAGAGGCTCTGTGGAGGTCTGGCTGGGACAAGGAGAAAAAAGGTCTTCCTGGGACATTATCTCACCGTGTCACTTCGTACTATCCGTGTTTCAGAGAGATGTCAGATACGATCTCGGCAGCAGATGTAGTGGGACTTTTTGTTTCCTCTGGAACCGTGCTCCTAATTGTCAGCAAAGTCCGTTTCGCTCTTCATCAGCTCTGCACACGGCAGCGGGGGTTTAAAAGAACTCAACGGTGGTCAAAGTTTCACCGAAATCGAGGTGAAAGGCGGTTTGATTTCAGAGGAAGCGAGCACAAAAAGTGCTCCTGGAAGATCCAAGTGCAGTTCTCAGGGAGACAAAAGTCAAAGTAAGGACATCTCCTTTTTACTCAGCTACTGAGTTATTTTACTTAGATGTTTAATACAATCCAAAAATATGTCATTGAAAGCACCTTGCAGGATAAAGACTACATTTTTAGTTGTCTGCCCTTCAGTGACCACTAATCAAAACACTGTTTTTCAGACCTTGCACATATGCCTTTAATGGAAAAACAGAGCAATATCAGTTTATTTTATCTGCACACACACGTAAATAGGAATATGTACATATAGGCTACTATATCTACACTGTCAGCCCCCACCAGCCCAATACTGCAGCACCCAAAATGCTCCATGCAGGACCTGATCTAATGCCAGGAAGATCCTGCAGCTCCTCAAACCTTTCCTGGTGCCACCAGTAACTTTTGCAAATGATGACCCTGTGGTTCAGATATGCAGAAGTTTTCTTGGCAAATATTACAATAGAGTAAGCTACGATGGTGTTATCCAGGGTTAATGCTTATGAAAGACAGAAAAACAGTAGCATCAATGAAGAATTTAGGTGGAAAGACTGCTAATTTTTAAATCATATTTACATTCAAATTTAAAATAAAAGCAATACTAGCCATTATACACTTTGAGATGGGTTTTTTTTCTTTGCATCTGAAGAATTAAAAAGTGCTCTTACATGCAGTAGGAATAAAAACACATTTAGTACAGATGCTAAAAGAAAGCGTATCAGTGAACTGCAAAGTGATTATGTTGTACCCTTCGGCAATAAGGCTGTCATAAAATTTCAAAACAAGATGTGAGAATCTAGGACAGTTCCGTTGTTGGGTCACAATATTTCCTTTGCAGTCACATTCTCTATTTTCTAGTTATAAATTAAATTGCAACATTTCTAGTATCAATTCATCCACTGTTGCTGAAAATATGCACAAAAGCCTGACTAGATTTGGGAAGGAGAGGGGAGGTTGTAACAGCAGAATGTGTTAGATACAGGTTAAATACAGCCATCGAATCAGTAAATGGGGGGACATGAGAACTTCTGGCTTTTGCTCAAACCCAGACCTCTTCACCTAATTACTCGTTATAAACAAAATCTGAATTTTTGGCTCTGTTATCCATCTGGACACCAGGAGAAGCATAGGGGTGTTGCTTAATAAAGCCATTTTAGGCACAGGAGATGCACTAGAGGGGGGGTTCCTCCAGAAGGCAATTTTAAACATCTAATGCTGAACTGTCCCCTGAAGAAGCCTGTTGGGACTCCCCTCCTGCTCTTCCCTATTTTTATCTTTTTTAAAAAAAAAAACTAAAAAAACCCAACCCAAACCAAAATACTTGCAAGGGTCTTGGTCACATTCCAGTGGGGAAGAGAAAATTTTGAAGTCAGCTCTGCAACTGGAAAGTGGTTTTCTGCACAGCACATGACAAAACTGCCTAGAGTTATACAGCAGTGACAGTCTTTGGGAGTGATTCAATTTCTGCATGTTTAATTGAATAAACGCAGTATCAATTTACCGTATTTACAGGTTGTACATATTGCGAGAGGAGTGAAATGGTACCAATAAACCCACACAAACCAGTTTTTCTTAGTAACTAAGACGACTGCCTAGTGTGGTCAAAAAGGACTAAGACATGGTTGCCACCAAGTGTCACAGCCATCACCAAGGCAGCCAGTCCTGTGCAATAAAATGGTGATATGCAGCATTTTGAGACACACCCCCACCCCCGCCCTGATTCCACTACCTCCCACAAAATATCTGCTATGCACAATGAACTTCCAAAGTCAGCAGAAACAGAGCTAATCCTATAGCGGAGAGGGTAATTTCAAAAGGTAATTGATGTCTTTTTAACCTAGAACTGTCAAACTGTATTGAGAATAATAGAGCCTGACAAGTCTAAAGTTAAAAGAGAAATTGTAAGATTGATCTACTTCGGGTTCTGAATTTTAACGCTAAGTTGGCATTGCACTTTTATCAGGATACTATCTAAAAAATATTTCCCTGTAAATAAAGGAGAGAAGGAAAAATGATCCAAGGCTTAGAACAAAACCCAAAATATTAAAAATGCAGAGTTTTCCCCTTAACTTTGTCAGAATGGTTGAATCCCATTTCTCTTAACAGCTACAGTGCGCCTGATAAGAGCAATGTGTTGGGAAGTGGAGGTCATCTAGAACGATAAAATCAAATCCATTTAAGTGAAAACGCTTTTAAATCTACCTTATACATATGTTACTGCATTGTCAACCTCTCTGTGCTGCAGAGAGGCAGGTGTAGAGCTCTGCACTGAGAATTTAAGGGCTGATGTGACTAAAAGCCTTGATTCAATTGAAAAGAGACAGGAAAAGTCACAGAAAGCCATAGAAACTAGAGACCGTATCAAGAGCAAAGAGCAGGATGTGAAGCTATAGAGAATGAAAGTGTCATCTTCATTTACGTCCCCAGTAATTCAGCTCTCGGGTCAGGGGGATGTGACTCAGCTTGAGAAGGAAAGAAGGGGGAGATGACCAAACCTGGGAAGTTTTGGGGGTGCGTGGGATGAACTGGGGAAAGGACCTGATTTTCAAAGGGCTCACTGTCCTACAGCTCTATGTGTGCCAGTGTTCAGACTGCAAAATGAACAGACTTCCCTTTCTCTAAATCCTTCCCATTTGTGAACGAGACACTAAAGATTAAAAAAACCTTATAAGCATTAAAAAACCCCAGCCAAATCAAACCTGAGCTAAAATACAGCTTTAGGGATAACAAAGTAATGAAAAACTATCCTCCACTTCAGGAGGCCAAGATCTTAACATGCACATCATCCAGGCAGTACTTTGGTGTATCCAGCTCATTTTAGTGAGGGTCGAGGACCAGAGTTACGTAACACATAGAACAACCTGATGTAAGATGTAGCAAGTTTAAGCAGTCGGACAGCTAACATGTTCCCCGGGGAAGTGCAACGGCACTGTTTACATACATTTAGCTTTTTTTGCAATATAGAAGATATGCATACCCTTGTCACTATCAACATCTACCACAGTTGGAGTTGTTTATTTTGATGGGCTAGTTTAGATAAAGTAAAAAAAAACACCCAACAACTAGCATGTACTCTTGTGTAGCAATTCACAGGCAAACAATGCAAGACTCAGTTGCCAATACCAATTTCAGAATCACTTTAAAAGTTTATCTCCCATTTACCCAGGCACCTTTTAGATATGAGCAGAAAGAAGAAAGAAAAGCACTAGTTTTTAGAGGAATATTATCTAGAAAACTCAGGTGGTATTTTCTATAATACAAGTAAAACCCAGACCTTAGTGTTGTTTCCTAATGCGAATGTCCACAATCTTTGAGCCTCCCCCTGCCATTTCAATATAATACTTGATATTCAAAACACAATTATTTATAGAGGAGCTGTAATTTCAATATTTCTAACAGTAAATAAAAACATCTTGATCGTACATTCCTACTACAGTCCTAGTTTTAAGTATTGAGATTTTAAACACTGACCACCCTATGATGGTGGGAATTTAAGGCAGGTAATCCCATGGGGTCTGCACCAGCCAGACCAGCAACAACTTGATCCTCTTTCCTCTTCAAAGGAGGCACTTCTTCTCTCTCAAACAAATTGAGAGAAAAATAGCCAGACAATAATTTCTAGGAAGGAATGAAAGGCAGTGAACACCATTTTCTCTGACAACACATGTACCACTTACAGTTTGTTCAGCTTCTCTAACCGCGTGCGAGGAGACCCTGCAAGCAGCTTACAATTTAAATGATGCAGCAGTTATTTATTGGCTGACACACAGAGAACACAGCTCGCATCTGAAGAGCCCCTTAGCTAAGCAAAGGTACAGCCGTTATCCCTGATAGAGCAACCGGATCCTCGATGTTCCTGAGTTCCATCATCCCTCAGCACCAACACTTGGGCGCATCAATGTTCCAAGCGACTGACACCTTGACCACTGTCCCCCAACACCCTTCCCTGTTGTTTCTATTTTTTTTTTTCCTTTAAGATTTTATACTTTTCCATGGAAATATTTTTTCTTCTTGAATGCTGGATCTCGTCTCAGAAACCCTACCCTACCCCAGAGCTTGGCTCCCCAGGCCACCAGCAACTGAGCCCAAGAAGGGACAGGAGGCTGCGGCAGGGACACACACACAGGTGGGGTTACCTAGCAGAAGAGAAAGTGGGCAAAAATGTACAGAATGTATTTAAAATATTTAATAGAACATATAATCCACTGAATTGCTAAAGCTCCTCTTTATGTGCAGTGGATGATGCATTAATTATTTTATAGATAATTTCTGACCCATCATCATAATGACACAGCAAAATGCTTGAAAGACCATGATGAGCAGTGGTGATTAAGTGCTTTGGGTGGTGCACTCACACCTTTTCCAGTTCATTATAAATGAGAGAAACAGCACTCTGGCAGAAATCCTGCAAAACAAATGAAATTTTAACCTAAAGTACCTTGCAGTTTTGACTCCCCCATCTGAAAGTAAATCCAGAGGTTCAGAAATAGAGATAAATTTGCTACCCACTCTTAATTAACAGTCTTTCCTTCCCACCCCCCCTTTGCCCATCCTTTCCCGCTGCCCTACGCAATGCGCCAAATGCTCACATCATTTCTCAGCAAACACAATGGGAGCATGTGCTCCACTTTGTTTTTCCACTAGCTCTGCTCTTGCCTGAAGGTGCCTTCCTCTGCTCCATCATTTTGTTTTAAGAGAAAAGAGAAATGCAAGTGACATTCATTTTATAGCTTGACTACGGGTAAATTATCTGGTAAAATAGGTAAGCACTTGGCTTTCTTCCCTTTCATTTTTCTTATGAAAATAAAATGCAATGGGTATACTGATTTATTATTATCAGCACAGTGTAACACGAGTATCATTTGATACCACATATGCCTGCATAAATCCTCGTCTGAATGACAAAACCCGCTTCCAGGCAGCTTGAGGTCCCCCTTGAAGCTCTGCCCCCCAACTACGCCAACTTTTTGCCAGGAAAAACAATTTCCCACAGCCTCACATCTCCATTGGGAGAGTCTCCATGGCTTCTGGGCTATGCCCAAGCTGGGGGGTGCCGTTCCCAAATGTGATGAAAGCCCCAGCATGGGGCCATGCTGTGGGCTCAGCCCTTCCTTTGGGCCAAGAGGAGCCCGTGGCGATGATGCACGGCACAGCATGGCAGCCAGCAAGAGCAGAGCCACCCACGGAGAGCTCATCCCTTGGAAACCGAAATGTCCCCACGCTCCTGCCCGTAGGATAACAGCGATGCATGAAACCGCACCAAAACTGCAGCCCCTCATTTTCATGAAATACACCTTCCAGTTGTCCCCTTTTAAAATTTTTTCCCTCATTAAATAACAGAAATCAAGGAAGGAAAGGAAGGAGAAAGAGGAGGAAAAAAAAGAACATCCTAAATGCAAACATCAGTATTTTAAAAAAAGAGGAAGCTGGGCTCTGGCTCCCACACTGCGCTTTGCGGTCACTGGTCACTTCCAATTAGCTCGTACCACTGGCTAATGCTTGCTGTCAGCCAGAAACAAGGAGCACTGGAGAAAAGTAAGTTACACACAGAGACTTTGGGGTTTTTTAACGGTACTACAATGGCCTGCAGGAAGGGAAAGCATCCCCACTGAACTTGGGTAACTGCGTTAGATAACGCTGCCGGAGCTTGGCACAGCTCTGGTCCCAGCAAAAGTCAGCCCGCTCCTGCCTGAGGATGTGCCAGGGTGAGTTCCCTGCCTTGGGAGCGGCCCTTCCCCACCAGCACGGAGCTGGCACTTGTCCTGCTGCTGCTCTGGAAGAGCCTTGTAGGCACCAAGCACGTGGGAGAGAAAATCAAGAGGTGAAACACAGCTCCCGTGTGCCGCAAGGATGGGGACAGGTGTGGAACTCAGCGCTGCTCTTGTGAACAAAGTATCGGGGAAAAAAACCACCCCAGCCTAAACCGAAATCCAGGGGCAAACAACTCAGGAGGTGAAGAAACAAAAAGAATCAAACCACTGAAGAGTCTAATGAAGTGGTACCATATAATGAAATGCATCTGGAGGTGCATCTGCTGAAAGCAAGGCCATGGCCACAGGCGGGTTTTGCCCAGCTCTGGTCTCCCCCACAGACCTCAGCCTTCACACTGCAACCTCCATTTCTGCAAAGTTCCTTCAGAGGACTTTCATTTTTCCTTACAGTCCAATAGGTGTGTTGATTTTATTCCATTTGCATTTGGATTTCCCCTATTTGGGCTGATGTCGGGCTCACGCTTGCAAAGGCTGTAACTCACCCCGACGTTGTTCGCCCTCTGCTCTCCCACAGCGACGTTTCTTGCTGCGCCTTAGACAGGGTTTAACTACACTCCCCGAGAAGAAGGATGGACACACGACGTGCTGCCAGCTGCCTCCAGAGAGCCGGTGGTTCTTTCCTGGACAGCCCCCGTCCTGCAGCAGCCCCTGCGGGTGCTTCACAGGGTGTGAATAAACCCCTTTGCCACAGCCAGTGCTCATCCTCCCCATGCCCCCCCACTTCCAAACGCACATGCGCTCACCCCCCAGCCCAGAGAGGCCCGAAGCACCCAGAAGGATGCTTTCACTGCAAATTCCATTAACCAACTGGCTTTGTTAGACAAGACACAAAAAAAAGTCACTCACTACTTTATTTCGGTGAGCTTTTTCCTTCCCAGAGGCCAGGGAGTTTCAGCTCCCCAGTGCTCCTGACTTTTGGCTTTTCCACACACAATCACCGTTTTGCTTTTAATTACCTCAATAAGTCTCTGCAGCCGAGTTGAAAGCAGCCTGGTTCTCCATTATGTCCTTTCTTTCTTTTTTTTTTTTTTTTTAAAGTAAAGCACGTTCTAATCTAAGATGGTTTCCAATAAAGGCAATTTACAATTAAATCAAAGCCTTATCAATAACAGGGCACAAAGCATCAAGAATCAAGCCTGATCATCATCAAGAACTGACTCAGCATCACTCAAAGTTGACTTTTAAAACTAAACTAAACTTTATTATTGCTTACACTTACCTGTAACTTCAGCACTGGATTACTTTCTTGGACAAACAGTCCTTTAAATAACATCAAAGTTCAGTTCACTTTGTATAGCCCACTGACACCGACAGTAATTTTGTCTGAATACCTCTTGAATGAAAATTAGTTATAGAGGCAAATTGGACATGTGTTAAATGATCACTTATTTAAAAAAATATTTTACAATACTACAGTGTTAAGGTGTACAGGAGGAACAAACTAAGCTTTTATGGCAAGACTTCTCCTCCTTAATGCTATGAGAAAAGCAATCTCACCCCCTTCAGCAGAAGTATTACATCTGTACCAGGAAAAAATAATGATGTGATATCGAAATGACGTGTGCAAATGCTATGGGCATAAACTTACTATTAGTCTTGCAGTTTTGTTATCCTGAGGATGTTTAATGGGCACCTTTGCATTGATTAAATATTAGGGAAAGGATGCCAGGTTTTGCCTGCAGTGATACCTGTGAAGGAGTGACTTCAGTGGACTTGGCAGAGCCGAGCTGTAACTTAGGAGAGGATTTAGCCCTTGGGGTCTCCTTTTTGCTTTTAAAGAACAGAGGTGCAAATGCTGTGAGAACAATACTGTGCTTGCCATCCAACAAAACAGAACTGCACATTTGCCAGGTCTTTAAGCGACCTGGCCTACCTGAAGACATGATTTCTGCTACTGACCTTACAAAGGCACCACGTCCCTGGAAAACCTCACCCTGGAGAAAAGAAATTAACTTTCCCAGAGCCACCTTTCTGCCACCATGTCGAGAGCCCCACGGAGCAGCTGTGACACGGATGAACACCGATTTCTCTCCTGATGCTTCTGATGCAAGTTTCAGAAATGCTCTGCCTCTTTCCATAGGTGATTGGGTTTGTACACGTACTCATCCTCCCGAGTGCCTCTTCAGACACTTCATGCCACGTGGAAGGATGGTCCAGCACGAAAGCATGGTGTAACCTTCCACAGACTTCTACTCCCCTCCATACAGACCATCAGGTCAGTAATTAAAGACAGAAACTGACCTCTTTTTATGAAAACATCTATTTCTAGGGGTTTTTTTTCTATTATTTCCTTTTGAGGAGCAAGTTAACAGTGATGTGCTGCATAGAACACCACCAACAAATATATTTGCCAACAGTACATAGTAATAAATTCAAGGAAGTAAGTTTATAACCAGCAGACCGACATATTATTGACAGCCAGATCTCAACATGATTTTAAAAATATCTCAGGACAGGCCTCCTGTAACACCAGTAGGCAGTAGATAACTACCTCATCTTTTGAAAGAAGGCATTTTTCTTCTGAAATTCTTGAATTTATGGTTGATTTATTTGGATTTTTTCTCTGAGAGCTTTTGAGCACACGCAATCAAAATGCAGGAAAATACATATAATTTTCAGAGAAGCAGTAATTACAGCTTAAGTGAACTTCCTGCACTCTGCAATGACTTCTCACTACAAGAACATACCTCCCAAACCAACGTTCACAATGTTAAATTAAATGTTAATAAGAGTTTTAAACTGCATAATTTATGCTAATCTAAGAAGTGTTTTGCCTAGACCAAAGCTGGTGGGGTTGTTTTACCTCTCAAACTGTTCCACTTACACATTAGTCATCTGCAATTCACCACAGCACGTGTGTTAAACTGCTCTAAAATGGTGCCCGGGTACCTATTCATTTCCACAGGCTGTTTAATATTCTGCTAAATGGTTTTTTCTTAGTAGAGATGTTTTCTGTAGTTCATTTTCTGAGTTCGCCAGTGTCGGTGCAGTGATCCGTCATTACTCATAGGAATGATGGAGAAACAAAACTCAACTTAAATTGGGATTACAGTGCTGAGGAAATGTAAGCACAGCCATAGGAAAATAAGGCTGGAGAATAATTACAAAATTGGAAGAACAGCCAGCAACAGGAGCACACACCAAAAATGCCTTATCTATAGGAAAACAGTGCCACATTTGGTTTTGTCTACGCCTTCTCTTTGTGAAGGACTCCCCCAAATGTTGATGACACCATATATTCCCCCCCGATGCAGACTGGCAGAAGGCCACCACTTTCAATAACAGCAGAACCAGCATCTTTTCAAGCATCTGTTAAGCAGTTAGACCTCCCGGTCTGGAAATGGGAGAGAGACCGACAACACTTATTCATGGTTATAAAGACAATTAGAGGCTTCAAGCTTTTTTACGTGATGTGAGGCGAGTCACCCAAAGAACATGGGGGCAGGCAACCGGGCATTGCTCACTGCAAGGACACCTCTGTCGTGACAGACAACACACAAGGCAGCACGCACCATCTTTGGGGACCAAGCAGATATTGCCCCAACAGCCTTTTCAGAGGCATCTTGTTAGGAATCATTTGGCAAACAAGAAGATTCAAACACCATTTGGGTTTCTTGCACTTTAAGGGAGAAAAAATATCTGAAAAATGGAAATGGGAGTGTCTACCGAGGAGGATAAATACCAGGAGAATGTGCTGATATGGGTGGCTTACGGTAATCTGCCTTGAGTTCCAACTCAAAGGAAGCTTCATAGTAATAATAATTTGTAAATGTTTGCAAATAAAGCAAATTAAACATAAGCTGCCAGTGAAGAACGTGAAGTTTCATCACTGAATCAGCAGCATTAATATGCTATGGCTAACGTTCCTCTGTTTAGTTCCCCAGCTCTGCAAGAGTTTGGACTGCAAACACAGAAGTTCAACAGCATCAGACCCAAACTGTGCAATGAAAGGCTGAGTGAATGGCCAGAACAATATGGATTCAATCCAAAATAGCAACATTTCACCACCCATAAAATCTCTGCAAGTTTGGGATGTCAGACAGGGAGTTTGGGTTGCAGTGAATCTGAAATGGTCAACCTGGGATTCTGAAAACTGTATATCAACGTGTAGCTGCAACAAGACAGCATTGGGGAATGGAAACCGCTTGGCTAAATGCAACGTCAGATTGAATGGAGTCACCATCCCAACTCAGTGTCACAGGGGGGTCACTACGTGTCCTCAACACGCCAGTCCGGAGCCAGTTCAGTTAGATGTGAAATGAGTTATTTAATTCAGCAATTTTGCATTAAAGTGCTAGAATACAATACTGCACACACTGGAAATTAAAAAAAATTAAGTCTCTCATTTGATAGAGAAACCTAATTTACAGTAATTATTCATGTCTGCAGAATACATATGACAAAACTGAGGGAAATTAAAAATCGTATAAATAGCCTCACTGGAGAACAGCTGGTTAGATCCCATAAAATAACCAAGTATTTATACTGATCCACACATTTCTGCATCACCAAGAAGATGGCAATCGCAACCCTGAAATTCAGTTTAGATCCATGAAAAGTACAAAAGGAGAATGAGAGGAAATTGAGATGTCAGAGCAGCTGGACCTCACGCTTCCCAATACCATGTTAATGCCGAAAGCTGAGGATAAAGGAAACCCCTGAATTTCAGTGTTCACCATCAGTCAAGTGCTTGGTCTTTTTTTCACAGGCATATTCTACACGCGCTACAATTTATTGCTTCATCTCAAGGTGTAGATACAAACTGAAAAACGCCTTATTCCATTTGTGCAGAGGGGTGCAGGCAGCCCCAGCCCGGCCCCCGGCCCCGCGGCAGCATGGCGCTGAGCGGGCACGAAGCTTGGCCACCTTCACCACCCACCCTCCCGGGAGACCTGCTCCATGTGCATGTCCTGAGCATCCTGCACTGAATTTAAATACCGTGAGCAAAGCGCAGGCAATTGATCAATGCAGCATCTCAAAGGACACGTTAACAGTAAGCAAACAGCCAGAAAAGTGTCCTGCATTTACTTAAAGAAAAGAAAAAAAAGAAACATTTTTTCTTGCAAGAGAACACAAAGAACTTAAGAGGCTCATGGTGGGGAGACAGGGAGAAGCTGGACAAGGCATCACGTGTATTTCTACTAATGGCTGAAAGGCAGTGGCAAAGAAAGGGCAACCAGTTTCCCAGCAGCGTGTGTTTCTGACAGTTACAGGCGGTCAACAGCAACTTCTCTGTGAAACCCAGCAAATGCACACATCATGTAACAGGCTGAGGAAAACCAATTTCTACCGTACCTTCCTCTACTTTCAGCTTAGGGATAAAATGCTTTAGACTTGTAGAATTGTTTAGGTTGGAAAATTCCTTTAAGATCATCGAACCCAACTGTTATCCCAACGCTGCCAAGTCCACCACTAAACCATGTCCCTGAGTGCCACGGCTACATGACTTTTAAATACCTCCAGGGATGGTGACTCCACCACTTCCCTGAGCAGCCATTTTGCTCAAAACGGCACACAAAAATATTCCAAAGCCCAATGGAGGATGTTAATTTACAGATCAGAAGAAGATGACTCCTGTTACACCACATACTGTCTAAGTCTGGTTTACATATATTCAAACATCAAACCAGCTGTAACCTTTATAAGAAATTTTTCTGCTTATTTCACCTGAATGTGTCAAGTATGTACACAAGAAATGACTAGTTTATCCAAAGAACCTTTACTAAAAATAGATAACTGTGAACAACTATCATGGGACAACTGGCATTGTGCTTCTGGCAAAAGGTCACAAGAATTGACAGGGAAGATGTCTAAGGTGAAGCAAGAAGGTGGGTACCCCAACTAGTTAATGAAGTGAGATATTTTACGTTAAAAAAATGTGTGTTTAGATGTGTTTGCACGTATACACATATATATGTACACTCACACAAATCTCTTATTCATACATCATAAACATATATATATGCACTGCAAACTTTCTAACATTTTTCTCTGTAAAGTCACGTATCACGGTCATCCATGGTAAAGAAAAATACCTAAGTTAAGACAAAACTGAATTTAAAAACATTTTTACACTCAGAATTTGTAGTATCATCAGAGACATTTCAGTAATCATAAATGTCAATTATGGAAACCAGCTTAGGAACTGACCTTTGCATTGAGCTTCTCATTGAAAATAAATTTGAATAAAAACCAAACAACTGCTGCCCAACAAACCTTTTGTGGTTTTGCATGGGACTGATGGGAATTGATGTGCGCACCTGTAAAAATTACCCTCGCACTCCCAAGCTAAGACTCAGATAAATGGTATTAATTTTTATATTTTTATATTGGCACTGTAAGTTAACTTTCAGTAAGTAAATTCAAATTAACTTTCAAGAAGTAAAAATTACTGGCCACTGAAAATCTGTTTTCTCATACTATCTAGAAATTTGACACCTCTGAGTTTCTTCCTTCAGGAAAATCTGTGTTGCAAAACCTGATGGTATTGCTCTCAAGTCTGAGTGAACGGACGACATTTGGGGGGAAGTTAATCCCTGAGCAGTAGCACTTGTCTTAAATGGTGAAGACCTGGTCCCTGTGGATCCTGCTCATGCCCTGGACAAGCTCTACTACAGAAGACATGGAGGGGACACCTCTCCTAGCCACTTGCTTTTGGCATCCTCCTGTAGCAGAAATATTGATTTGAATGAAGTCTGAATGGGGACCTTTGGGCATGGAGGCACCAGGAGAGCTGGCGGGAGAATAAAGCAGTGACAGCTGGACCAGGTCATCCCAATCCCACCATATCCAGTTTTTAAACTGGATATTAGGAAGTATTTCTTTGCAGAAGGGGTTGTTGGGCGTTGGAATGGGCTGCCCAGGGCAGGGGGGGAGTCCCCATCCCTGGAGGGGTTGAAGAGTCGGGTTGACCCAGTGCTGAGGGATCTGGTGGAGTTGGGAACGGTCAGTGTGAGGTTCATGGTTGGACTGGAGGATCTTCAAGGGCTTTTCCAACCTGGATCATTCTGTGATTCTGTGATATCCACATGCAGCTACTCAAGGCATCAAGGTGGGGAAAGAAAAAGACTCACTGAGGCCATTAAGGGATGATGGTGGGAAGATGAAGAGCAGAAGTGGAACTGTACAGCATCCTCACCAGGCGGGGAGACAACTGACATTGAATACATTGAGTGCTGCCCAGTGAATTCCCACAGAAATAGGACAGACTGAAGAGACACGAGATCACAGCCACCGCCAACTCCCAAAGGGAACCAAGGGCACATACAACAACCAGCACGTGTTCACCAACCTCAGAATAGTGCAGGAGATGGGATGCAGATGTCACAGCAGGCTCCTCTTGTCCTCGACGTCACCGCAAGCAACCCTGGACCCATTACTTGGACACACACGCCTTGACCCTTGTGAGGATATCAGCATGAGTAAGCGTAAGTGATACCACTTCGGTTAAAATCAAATAACCTTCTTTTTCAGTATTGTCTCACATCGAGCCCTTCTGCATTTGCTCAGCTTTGTTGCAAATAATGTCACAAGAAATTCATATTGACTGGGGATGCTCTGATACCACCCCACTGGAGTACAAAGGAAGCGAGCATACCGCAGGAAAAGTAAGTCTTCGCAGGATTGTTCACTGCTTAGAGACTGTAACTGAATTAGCTTCTGGATTTGCTGAAGTGTGTTTTTACAACACTTTGAGGAGGGTAATGATTCGTTCTGGCTGGGTTTTATACGAGTTCCAGCCTAGAAGCTGTTAAGATTGTAAAAATGGTGACAATTTGGGTCTGAAAGTGAATCTGAGAGTGATTTTCAATTCCCAGTCTCAGTCTGCGTATTTGTAAAACATACACAGAGATGAGATTTAGAGTTTGTATCACAAGACCAATTTGAAAGTGCAGCTCTCATCTGAGGAGTCTTGCAGGGCCAAATTATAACACTTGCATGAGCACAGGAATTTGCTAAGGACATGTGAAAACAAATACATTATCAAAAATACAATTTATAACCATCCAGTTAAAGGTCCACGTGCAAGCCTCTTCCTATCCTTTAGGAAGTAAATGAAACATAGAAGAGGCAAACTCACCAGTATCCCAGCGCAATCTCCCGCAGAGGAACAAGAGCAGTCTCTAAAGCCATTTTCAATTAAATGAAAGAATTACAGAATTAAAGTTGTAATACATTATTGATCGTCTACAGAAAGAATATCTGATCGACTGTAGCTAAAAATCCTTCCCAGCTTGTTCCTCTTGAACGGAGATTATACTAATAACAAAACAAATAGGGAATTGTAGGACAGTATCTGACAGTAAATTCTGAGACACTCTGGTAGCTGATGTTATCACACATTGCCAGAAAAAATGTGTTCATTTCATCCAAAGCAACACGACAGTTTAAGGCAAAACTATGAGAATATGTAATTGACCATTTGAGCCACTTTTTATGAGAAGGGGAATCTTTCTGCTTTTGTAACAACATTATTGTTTTACTGCTGAGTAAGTCACGTTTCTGCTACTTGAATCATATAGCAGCTACTTAAGGTAGAAAATATTACCTAAAACTCACCTGTTTTCTGAAGTGTTCAGCAACAGATAACTTATAACTTAAAGTAAGCTGTCATTATGAATATTGACAGCATACAAAGATGGATGTTTCTAGTGCCGACGTGTGTTTTATCTCAGTACTACATCCATGCAGGAACAAGCATACCAGTATGGTGAAAGACTTCAGCTTTATCATGGACTCCCTCAAAATTGTTCAGAAAAAAAGAAAATTAGTGAATGTGTAGCCCTCTATAGAGTGCGATAGTTCCTTAAATTCTGCAATGAGGATCAAAAATACCAAGGAAATACGTTCATTTTCTTAGACAAGCTTTTAAAATAATATTTTATTTTTTGAGTCAGTGGTATATTTAAAAACAATCTACCGTAAGAGTAAAAAGATTGTAGATAGTAAAAAATAAAAGTGATGACAATAAAAAACGCTAGAGTATAAAGTTAGTTTCCTTCCTCCCACCCAGCACCCCACCCCATCATTGTCCAATATTTCTCAGAGCCTAATATCTGGAAAAAAAAAATTGCTTTTTTTTTACACTTTCAGCAATTAGGAAATTAAAAATATGTAAGGCATATTCTTTGCAGGTACATTAATTCATTATTACACGAAAAGCAGGCACCATAAAAATTAAAACATTCTAAAAACCATCATATATACAAACGCTGTACAGAATGATGGCACAAGGACAAAGTGATTCCATTCAGTTCATCCTAATCCACATGAAATATTACACATTAAAGAAGAAAAAAAAAAAAAAAAGCTTTTCCCATTCCTGTACTCAGCTGCTGGGTTCAGAAGGACCAGGAGTCTCCTATCTGCCTACTCTGGTGCTTTTCCTATACGCTCGTGGCCATCAGCAGCCAAGAGGCTTCCCTGCCCTCACCCACTGATCAATGCCCAGAATGGCCAACTGAGTGAAAATGGAAACGACTGATCACCGACGGCTAATTGTACAAAAGCCCATTAGCAATCAGTTTATTTGTAATACAGAACAACTAAAGAGAAGGCACATTTCACAAATAAGTTGTGTCTGATTTTTAGCCCTGGGCAGAACCATTATTTGGGGAAATCCTATGGCAGCTTCTCCTTACTGTGAAGCCCGTTCCAACGTGCACTGAATTCAGTGTGAATATCGTCATTGAATTCTATGTACACTGAGATTAGGTACAAAATACTTAGCTCATTTGAAACTCCACAGCTACCTAAACGCTTTAGGTACAAAATATTCAACTCTCATTTAATCTCCACAGCTACCTGCGTGCCTGAAGTTATTCAGAAGAAGCAGGGAGAAGGTTTAGGAAGAGGGTACTGTCAGTTGATGAACGCCTCCCAGTCTCAAGTAGAAATTCAGATTTCTTTCAAGTTATGGGAGGGAAAAACCCCAGAAAGAGGGGTGATGTAGTGTTGTTTCCAACATGCGGCTAGAAATGGAGTTAGAGTCATTGCACTAAATGTTAGATACTGCACGCCTGAATGAGGTAAACATTATATACCATAAAATACTTAGGGAAATGAATTGTTACAGCTTTATCTTTGGAAAAAAACGCTTCCTTCTTCACTGGACAATCCCAGAGTCAACAGACGTTTGCTTCCGAGTTGTCTTTGGAGGTGGAGGCGGGGGAGTCTTGCTGGGGAGCGGAGGTGGCAGGTGCTGGAAGAAACCAATTTTGATAGACTGTTAGCAACGAATGGATTTTTAAAACATTTGCTGTTTCATATATAACCGCCAGAGACAGCGGGTAAGTCTGTAGCCATCTGACTCCTGAAAGCTTCTCCGCAGAATTTGCTACTATGAATACCGAATGCTCTTGGCCATTAGCTTAAAATATAACTTTTATTTCTGACAACGAAAAAAATCTCTCAAGGGTTCATGATTAATTAGCTCAGTATTTCAGGAAAAATCTTTTGAGAGCACTGAAGAAGTTTATAATTCCCCACTTTACATCATGATAGGATATTGATTTCTTGGTCTGTATCGATTGCCCTCAGCCTCTGTGCACTACAGAGCTTAAAAGCCAAGCTGAAGCAACAGCTTCATTGCTTTTCTATTATTTTTGTATTTTGCACATTTAGAACACAAATAATTAAAAAAAATAAGGAAACCCTTAAAGAGATAAGTAACTTGCAATTTACTATTACGCATTCAGTTATAATTAAAATATTCAAACCAGAAATCCAGACTGTTCAAATATACATACATTAAACCACTCCATATATCATACAACAGAACAAGAGCACCCTCAGTTAGATTCACCAGCTAATTGGACAAATTAACAAAGTCATTACGGAAATTAAGACTTTTTTTTTTCATAATGTTCAATCATACATGATAAATCTGTTTCAGAAAGAGCTTGAGAACACTGCAATTTCCTCACACACTTTGCAGTCAGGTTTCCTACCGCATTTTGGCTACACACCCATTACAGTTTCCCATCTCTGCGCTGAGGCTGTACTTCAGTGTGACAGCTCAAAAATGCTGCTTTGGTTTTGCTTTTTCCTAAGATTCTTCCTTCACTCAGCCTTTTCTTCTCCTCCAAGCACAATGACACTTTTTCATTTCCACTTGTTTGTGTCTCAGCGTACCCATCTCACCTTACCCACCCTGTACCGAACTGTTGGCTCCAGGCATGAACACTTCAAACCTGACAACGCGCACCAACTCTGCCAAATTTCCTTAATCACCGCTACAAGAACAGCTCAAACATCTGAAATGCCTTAGTGTTACACTGCGCTTGCAACCTTCTATTCCAACTTTCATTGTTTTGGACAATATATAACGGACGATTTCTCAATCACAGTAAGAGATAGGTATATAAACAACGTATAAACCATGTGAAAGTGAGTACGAAACAAGCCCATTCCTTTAAAAGCTATCCAAAGCTGTTATGCAAAAAGTAGAGTGGTCCAGGGTGATGGTCAGGACAGTCTGGTCGTTCCTCTGCTGTGTGGCAGGAGAAGCGCGGAGAGTCTCTAACGCTCCTGCAACCTTGTGACTGGGAGTTTTCAGAGATGTGTAAGAGTAGAAGGAAAAAAGAATCTTTAAGGTAACTGAATGCCCTCTTCAAAGCAGATTTAAAGACAGTGTAAGGTTATAAATCCAGAGCTTTTACCAGATAAGTTTTACGAATCGTAGACTAAACAGAAAGGTAAGACTGCATGCTGGTAGAGCCAGGAAGGCAGGATTTTTGATGGAATATTTTTCCCATATCCCACCTGGAAAGAAACACATTCCAATCTGTTTTACAACTTTCCGCACTCCTCCTGGCTCCCCGCCATGGCAAACGAACGGGGATTGCAAACTATCATCGGGTTGGCCGTGCCCTGAGCTTGTCTCTCCATTTTGCCATGGCGAAGACTGTCCACTCTCCACTTCGCCAGTCTTGCCAGGAACACCACCAACGCAGCGACGCACGTGCTCTCACCTTCCTCCTTGCTTACAAAATGCTTTCTGAGTTAGCGACTCAGAAAACAATTGTTTTTTTAATTTGCTACTGAATGAGAAACAGCCTGGAGCCCGGGGGTGCCCTGCCTGGAAAGCCGCCTCTCCCAGGGGAAGCCTCCTGTTCACCCACGAGGACAGGACTTTCATGTTCACACTCCGGTGAAAGTTCATCCAAGCTCTTTTGAAGAAACAACCAGGTTATTAAAAGGTTTGAGCCTCGAAAGGGCACTGCTGCTTGAAATGCACACTTCAAGAAAACCCTGCTGAGTAAGCAGTATTCATTTCCCAGAGCAGGCTCAAAATCCTGCACTGTTTATCGCTGACTTACAGTGGGACACAGTGATCTCTGAGTCAGAAAATCAAGTCAACAGACTAATATGAAATGCAGATAAAATAATATTTTTATTTTATTAAATGCAAAACTTAAGTGTTTTCTTTTTTTTTTAATAAAATACCACTGCTGATCTGTCTCTTAAGTATTACACTTAGAACTATTAAATATTATTTCCTCTACTTGACCAAATACTTTTCTTAACCTCGTGTGTTAAGTTACCTCCTGAATCCCCAATAAGGCACCTGAATAAGAGCTGGACTGTCAACGTTACTTAGCCTCACACACTCAATTGTGATCTGCAGATTTCAAAATCTTTGAGAAACTGCTTCGTTACAGTCATGTACCCAGGCAGGGACTCTGGGCAAACCTTGGGAAATGCTGGTGGTCTGCAGAACATCAGCGTACAACATGCAAGAACTCCTCATGGAAATGACATTAATTTCATGACCAAATAAACCACGTGCCCCTCCAAAACACTTTATAAAACATAAAAATTTCTCAGTGCTTTCCACTCAGATGGTACTTTTAACTTCGTATTTATCACTAGAAAAAACTAACTTTGCTGATAGCATCATTTGTGAAAATCCATTTTGAATTTAAATAACAGTATATTGGCAATAATTCTCAATTCAATTAGATCAAAGGCATTTCTCAAACAAATGAGCCCTTCATATTGATCAGAGAACAATCAAATTATCCCTGAAAACCTCCTTCTGAAGAACACATACAATGCAAATACAATGAGAATAAGCTAACTATATATATGCTATGAATAACAAGCACAAAACCTACCAGAGCTGAGATTCCGCCAGCAAATTAGGCAGAAAGAAATAACAGAGATAGGTAGATAATTATTGTAATTGAATTTACAATTTCCATTAGAAAGTTGGATAAATTTAGTACATGTTCTTTTATATAATAAGCTACCAATGAATATATTAAGTAGGATGTGTAATGCTCGTCGGGGCAACATTCTTGAGAAATTACCACAACAAAACATACCAATATGGAACTGGTGTAGCTCCA
Organism: Strix aluco; assembly: GCF_031877795.1. Classification (NCBI taxonomy): domain Eukaryota; kingdom Metazoa; phylum Chordata; class Aves; order Strigiformes; family Strigidae; genus Strix; species Strix aluco. The sequence continues at coordinate 38,973,529 of NC_133937.1, read as the reverse complement.
AATCGAGCCATCACTCCAGGGCCAATACGCACTCTTTTTTATTCCAGCACAGGAAGAAATTCAAGCATACTTTCTCTCTCCTTTAATATCATACTCAGAAAATCATTATTAGTTTTATGAAGTTCATTTTTGCTATGCTTCCCCTTCGAAAGACAAAATAGAGCTTCCCTCAATTTTACATTTAATTAAGAACTGCTTTGCAGAGCTCATGTTTGTATTTCAGTGGTTAATTGTGAACTCACCGAATCTTGAAGCATGCTTTTACTTTCGATAGAGACTGCTGGTTCACATTCAAACCTATTTTGGGCAGAATCCTTGACTCATGGGTACCTCAGGGGAAGCAGAAACCTTATGTAAAAGGCACATCTGCAACACAGAAGCAATCTGTTCCTTTTGCTTCAAACATGAAATTGCTCCCATTTGTTTGGTTTTTTTCCTGATACAGAGAAGAATGAGGTTTAAAAACATTTGTCTCCATTCTCTTACAGATATAAACTACACTACACTATACATGTTCAGGATGCAGTAAAAATCAATTAAAAATGAAAAATGCAGTTTTTTTCTAGTCTGTGAAGAAGCAAGATACAAGAATTTTTTTCTTTTTCAATCAGAAAATACTACTAAAAAACACCAACTGAAAATATAAAATGAAAATTTCATTCCCCAAAATGGTCCCTGTGACACTGCAAGAGATTTCTTCCTGTGTAACTACATTTTTCTTTAAAGTTAAATGGTCATCAATATGACAAGCTATGGAGATCCAATCAAAAGCACTTTAGTTTGAAGGATTAACACATCTAATTAGGTCAGAAGCAGTAGAAATGAGATGTAAATAGGCTACAAACTACATGGGACTGTGTAAATGCTTTCAAATACTGAGCTCTGAATTGCTCCTTCTCGCTTACACCGTTGCTTTTAGCATAGAGCCGAGTTGCCTGACAAGCAGCAACTTGCTTATTTAATATCTGCAGTGAAAAATAACACATAATGTGAGGTCTTGGCGGAATAACACTCCCATTCTGAGAGCACGGTAATACGCCAGCGGAGAGAATTAACCTAACTCCACTAATCTGAACCAAATTATAGACAGTTTAAGCTAATTGTCTCTCTGACCCAGGGAGCAAAGTTTGACCCAGGGAGCAAAGTTATGTGGAAAATACTACAGGTAACCGAGATAAAATGAGTGTTTAAACTCTGTTGTCATACTTCATTGGACTTTCATTTGACTGTGTATCACAGCCATTAGCTGCCCTTGCTGGAGTGTACCTTGATAAAAGAAAGTAATTTTAAGAGTCCTTCTGCAGAGGTGCACTTTGTGTGCTCCCACCCGCTGCATGCTAAGCATCCCCTCCTTGGGCAACGTGAAAGATCCCTCAAAACGGGCAACGGTGAATTGCTTCAATCAGTATCTCAGATTTTCATGAAGTTCAACAAGGCCAAGGGCAAGGTCCTGCCCATGGGTCGGGGCAATCCCAAGCACAAGTCCAGGCTGGGCGAGGAGTGGATGGAGAGCAGCCCCAAGGAGAAGGACTTGGGGGTATCAGTGGATGGAAAACTGACTGTGAGCCAGCAACGTGCACTGGCAGCCCAGAAAGCCAACCGTGTGCTGGGCTAGTGGAAGGTGTCCCTGCCTGTGGCAGGGGGGTGGGACTGGACGGTCTTTAAGGTCCCTTCCAACCCAAACCAGTCTGTGATTCTGTGATTTTCCCCGTGGCATTTTTTGGCAGGAGCCTGGCTGGGGCAGCGGTGGGGTGTTCCCTGGAGGGGTGCTCCCACGGGGGTGACGGCAGCAGATGAGGGGAAGAGCTGGACCTAGGAGAGGTCTGCACCCCTCAGGCAGGGAGGACAGCGCGTGTCAGCTGTGTTAAAGCATGGCCAATGCAATTTTCCCTCTGTTGAACCACATTTCTGCATGTGGAAGCTATTAGTATTTCAGATCGTGCTGGCTAACTCGATTTTCAAAAGCACTGTTTTTCTGATCTGGTCCATATATAAACAGACCTCAAGAGTTATGAGCAATACCCTCAGAATTAGGTTTAGATTCCAGACTGAAACTCTATTTCTTAGTGAAGGCCCGGGCCCTGCGAGAGCAATAAACAAATGCATTACCAATTGGCCAGAGCAAAACCCACAGCCTGATCCCGCGTAGCGCCGAGGGCAGCGACACGGCCCTTTCCGAAACAAAATCAAGGGTGCTGCTCAGGGACACATCACAGGCTTTATATCTCCAGGCAGACAGCAGAAGAACACATTTTTCACTCAAAATCCTGTAATAAGCAGTGGCAGTCCATTGATTTTGAGACTTATTAAAAAGTGACTGTGAGCTTTTTAGAAACATTTTGCTCAGCAAGAGCTTAACCCACCAAACCCCGGCCCAGCTGAGGAGACTGAAGGAAGCTTGCAATGCTTCCCATGTCCAGCAGGCAAAAATAATGATCAGATGGTAAATAAAAAACAAATTTTTATCTTTTTTCTTTTAGACACATTATATACTCCTATGCATCATGGAAAGCCTTTGGTCAGAGAGCCTGTTCTGTAAAAATTTGAAGTATCAGATAGAAGAGGAGACGTTTATTTATATTTGTGAGCAAATGCAGTCCATAAAGTCAACTTTCTAATTTAAAATAACGGGTTAATAATGCACTTTTCCCGATTTCACTTTTTCCATGGGATAATAACGTTCCTAACAACTGTCCTCCCGCTGCTGTGGTAAGGAAGCTAGCAAGCCACCCAAGCATCCACCCACCCAGCCACCCACCAAACCAGCCACTAACCAAACCAGCCACCAAACCAGCGTTGGGGGCCTGAGCAGGTGGTACCACAATGCTCAGAGGCTTCCCCACCAGCCCCTGCTGTGGGGGCATGAAGCCAGGAGCTGCACTTCAGGAAGGAAGGGGATTTCTCCCTAATTACCTGCTGCATCTGTAGTTTCTGCTGGGTTTTCAGCCCCCACTCTTTGCTGTGTCCGCATGAGGACAGGACATTTTTCTGAAGCCTTTAAGGTCATTTTTTGCTCACTGCAGCTAATGTAAGACATAATGATCAGCACTGCAGTATATGCATCCCAACGCACGAAAAATCCCCCTGGAATTTTCCTTCTGTGTAAACACTTCCATTATATCTAAATAACCATTCCAAATGCTCCTCGTGCAACAGAAGCTGAGTCAAAATAAGCGCCATCACCATCAGCCACGCGAGACCGTTCCAGCCCTCGCATCATGCACCGCTTCAGCCTTTGCTGTCCCTCCTTGCCAAGTTCTCTATCTAGGCTGGACTGATCAAGATGTTCTCATCCAAACCATTATCTGATGCTTAGTAAGTGTTATAGCTGATATTATAAATGTAAGTGCTCCTTTGTCTATTTTCTTTGAGTTTCTCCTCTCGCTGTGAATACTAAGCAGGCAGCTGATTTGTATGCAAGGGTACGGATGAACCCATAAAGAATGAGAAGTGCCTAAAGGAATCCCTTGATGTAATAATAATCCTTGCAGGAGTCGTAGACTTCTGTTTTTATGTTCCCATATATTATTAAGGACATTTTTAGCAGAACAAATCATACAGTGCAAGAAAATATATATAAGGGTCTCACAGTTAACAACGAATAAGAGGACAATCAGAAAATTATAATTAGATGATCACTTGGATAAAAGACTTAAGGTAGCCTGATTACCATCTCAAACACTAAATGACACCATTGCCTGCAGTTTGATTTGAAATATTTGATGCATTTATCACTGCATGCTTTTCAGTTCACTACAGCACTTTTTTTTGGTTTTCATAACTGACTGCAAGGCAACCAGAGTGAACAATGTAATAATTTCTCATACAAGGAGATATTTCCAGTTTAAAAAGCTACTAAGATAATCTTATCTATAATATTTTTTACTGATTTTTCTTCACTGATACAAAGCCTGTGTAATTTAAAAGATGATCAGTTTACTAGGCAGAGAATTACAAAGTTATGAAGTATGTAGCTATTTGCCCCATGAAACACAAGGCATTAAAAACTGCGGAGTGGGATTTAATCACAGCAGCAATAAGAATTTACCCATCTGATCTTTCATGCCCAGCACCACTCATTTTCTTTATGTTCTGTAACAGCTTCCTTCCTACAAGCCTGATGAAATAAATGCACAGAATGATTGTTACAAGACTAGAAGCCTTTCCTAAAATTCATTTTAAGACAAATACACGTGGCTCTGTGACAAATCTGCTTTAGATCCATTTTCCAGACTTTGAAACTACATTCTCTCATCTTGGAAAGTATAAAAATGTAGATACTGAAGAAAATTTTGGACAGTTAGCTAAGGAGATATAACCTATACTTGATTGCATTTAAGGTATGCTTAAATCCTGAGGCCTTTCAACACTGCCATTAAACAATGGCGTCCATTTTTACAATTACAAAATGTATTAAAAAAAATGAAAGGAGGCTGAGCAGTGAAGACAGTAAAGAGAAAAAATATTAAGACCTGAATAAAGCTTTTCAAAAAACTAAGAGAGCATATTGCTACTATTTTTATGAACTTTCATTTAATGATGCGGAAACCCTGCTCATGACAGGTAGAGGAGCTGCACAAGGTCACATCTTCAACTGCAACGAGACTGAAGCTGGAACCTGAGTCGTCTTCAGGTCTGGACTCCAACCATCGCAGCATGATGGCATCTGCAAGTAGTAAATATCTAGCATTTGTCCACTGAGTGGAAACCCCTTCCAACAGCCTCGCAAGGAAGGGAAAAGGAACCCATCTACTGCAACTGCATTTCTCACCATATGTTTTATCATCTCACTGTTTAATGCTTTTTAGCTAAAAATTGAACTCACATTATCAATCCTGAACTACACCATGACCTAAAACTTGTATCATACAAAATGAATTTACTGCACTGGAGCTCGTACAATAAGGAGTTCAAGAAATTTGAAACCTAATTTGAATTTCTCAGGTTTCTTTATGTAGATGGATTCCTTAAACAAAAACCCCTGGCAGCCCTCCTGTACATTCTGTAATTTTCCGCTTAGAGGTCTGTATTCAGGTCAAGTGAGAGCTGGCCCCTGAGAGAGAAGCCAGGGAAATGGGTAAGAGCTTAGTATACTTTGATGGAAATTAGAGGAAAAGTGTTTGCAAAAAAATTTAGTGAAAATATTTACTAACACCATCCAGCCACGGGGAAGAACTGTGGAAGAGAGGATGGGAATAGAGAATTTTTCAATATATGCATATAATGAGTAAAACATGGTGTTTTGAATAACACTACTCACATTCCTGAAGTTACTTCTATACCTGTCTTTTTAACCCATTTAGCCTGAAAATACTGAGTTCCTACAACAATTTACAATTTCAACCATGGAAAAAGCTGGACTTGTGTACTGTAGTACACTGTGATAGCCTGTGTTAAACGAAACTATTCCCAGAGTTAAAACTAAATTCCTGCCTGACTGTTTGTCTGCTGAGATTAGGAATGCTTTCTCTAACCATGAAATTTACTGAAAAGTAAACTACTCAACAGAATTTCATTTGAATGATGAACTTCAGAGAAATCCTGGAAGATATCTCTGCAAACAGAAAAGAATCATTACCACTGAGAATTTTTCCACAATATAACAGCTTGGCCAAAGTTATACATTTCAAAGTCAAAGAAAAGAAAACCTCTTGTATTGGGTTTGCATGGCAAGGTTTTGGTAGCAGGGGGCTACAGGGGTGGCTTCTGTGATAAGCTGCTAGAAACTTCACCCATGTCTGATGGACCCAATGCCACTGGGTGAGGTGGCAGCACCTCTGGGATAACATATTTAAGAAGGAGGAAAAAGTTTTGTAATTGCAGCCGGAGAGAGGAGTGAGAATGTGAGAGCAACAGCTCTGCAGACACTCAGGTCAGTGAGGAAGGAGGGAGAGGAGCAGAGATTCCCCAGCTGCCCGTGGTGCAGCCCATGGTGAGGCAGCTATGCCCTGCACCCAGGGAGGTCACTGGGGGAGCAGAATCCACCTGCAGCCCATGGGGAACCCCACACCAGAGCAGGGGGACGTGCCCAAAGGAGGCTGTGACCCTGTGGGAAGCCCACGCTGGAGCAGGCTCCTGGCAGGACCTGTGGGCCCATGGAGAGAGGAGCCCACGCTGGAGCAAGGGAGGAGTGTGAGGAGTCCTCCCCCTGAGGAGGAAGGAGCAGCAGAGACAATGGGTGACGAACTGACCACAGCCCCCATTCCCCATCCCCTGCGCTGATGAGGGGAAAGAGGGAGAAAAATCAGGAGTGAAGTTGAGCCTGGGAAGAAGGGAGGGGTGGGGGGAAGGTGTTTTAAGATTTGGGGTTTATTTCTCATCCTATTCTGATTTGATTGGTAATAAATTAAATTTTTCCCAGGTTGAGTCTGTTTTGCCCATGACAGTAATTGGTGAGTGATCTCCCTGTCCCTGTCCTGACCCGTGAGCCTTTCGTTACATTCTCTCTGCCCTGTCCAGCTGAGGAGGGGAGTGACAGAGCGGCTTTGGTGGGCACCCGGCGTCCAGCCAGGGTCAACCTACCACACCTCTTTAAAACATATTTTTTTTCTTCAAAAAGAAAATTAACGGCCCTTCTCAAAAGTGCTGCTTTAAAGAAAAGGACCAAACTATTTCTAAAAGCTTCCAGGATACAGGAAATGAAGTTGAAAAAGTGTATTTTCTTCAGAAAGCTGAAAACCCTGTTGATGATGAAGAGTGTTTCTGAGCTCCTTCCCTCAGAGGGGGCACGTGTGTTTGCCTCTAGGAAACGAGTGGCAATTGGATGTCAACAGAACAGAGCTCCAGAAAGGAAAGATGTCAGGTACATGTTTTATTTCCTTTCCTGAGACAGGATTGAAAGGCTATTAAATCTAATTTGCTGCTGAGACTATATCCTGTCGGTTAAAGCTCCCTTATCAACACAGCTAACAACATTTTGCTTAGTCTTCTCCACTAGAATGAATCCAACCTCCCGTCAGGTCGGTCCCCACGAGCAATGCTGTTCCCTCACACTCCAGACACTTGTTTGAAACTGCAGAAACGTCTGGATCTGCTGGCACGTCTGCAGGCAGCCTGTGGATTGTTCAAGGTACAAAAGCAAAGAAAAGTGCAGAAAATGATCATCCTCTCTGGGACTCACCCTTTGATGGGCAGGAGGGGAGGTCGTTGGGCTGATCAAGTCTTGACTTTCCATGAGGTTCCCATAATCGGCCATGCTTCCTTTGAGAGGCAGAGGAGGAGGAACGTCGGGGATGTCGGAGCTGGACATACCATTCAGCTCCAGATCTGTAAAAATCAACATGGAGTTAACTCTTTCAATAACTGGATTGAATCCAAAGACACAGACTGTGCCAATTCTTACGGCATTGATACTGCGATAATGCTGCACATGTGATATCTTCGCTCTTCACTGCCTCTGTAATTATCTGCAGCTCATCTAATGAGGAGGAAAGTAGAACAAATGAAGCAACCCCTGCATGGAGGGGAAGTATGCCCCGTGGAGCCACATTGGGCTAACTCTTAGGATACACTCAAAATACCTTAACAATCCCCTCTTTTTAATAATTTTTACTTCAGATTTCATGCCAAAATATTCATAGCTTAGCAAATATATTTTTCTCAGCTGCAAGCAACTGCATTTTCACCTTGTACATTAATACACGATAGAAGTTTTGGTAAGTGCACTAAGAAAATATAATTGAGCTAAGCTTTATTTGCTTTCCCCCAGTAAAATAAAAGCTTCTGGTTAATAAAATGCACAAATGAAAGCCTGTAATTAACTAGATCTCTCTCAAAAACTTTCAAACTCCAGGTAACTATAATAAATGAGCAGTCATTAGTTGTTGAGTAAATAAAATCACGCAAGAGAAAGTACAAAACATTTATTATTACTGTTTGCTAGGTGGAAGGTTCCCTTTTCTTAGCAGATAAATCCTAGCAGGTACGTGCTGTAAAGGCAAATAGCCTGAGGGACAATAAAGTTTATTGAGGCCTGAGTGATACATAGGGTTTTGTGTAGAAATCCACCCACGGTGTATTTCAGGGTAATTCAGTCATTTTAACACAGGCAAAACCCACTGTGAGCTCTACGAGATAAGAAACTTAATTTATTTTTGATAAATTAGGGAAGTGTTTTCATTTAGGAAATGAAAAAAGGTTACTTTTATTTTACAGGGGTTATTTGTGAAACAAGCGTAGGACTTGTTTATGCAGATATTTTTATTGCAAGGTTCCTATCTTACAAAAACTGTCCTTTTACTGTTCTCTAAAATGCCCTCTCACTAACACAATTGAACTGTAAGATGGCTGTATTGATTTGTCACTGAAAACTGTAATTTTACTCTTTATCCTTTCAGTTGAACTTTCAACTACGCCAGAATGAAGAATATTTTCCATTCTGGGACTTCTACATCAGACTGGAAAGTGTTGTTTGTCCTCCAGGACCTGAATTTCTCATTGCTTTTTCCATTGCTCCTGTTTCTAATTCTTTTCTACACATATAGGATATTTCTCCATTTCTCAAACATGCATAATACTTCCCTGTAAATATCTCCATCAGAATCTACTTCTGCTAAGCTCAGGTCATTAAACATGTAACTGGAAAACAACGCTATGCATTTGTAACTAATATTGATGCTGCAAATGAAGCTCCCTGTTCATTTTGTATGAATTTTGCAGCCATACTGTACATCTAAAGATCACAGGCATTTGAGACCGTGAATCTCACAGAACAGCTCCTTGACATACATCCTTCACGTCTCACCCACAACTACATGTATATCTCTCTATCTATCTCTGTATTTATCTATACATGTATCTGTTTGTTTTTTTCCATTAGTAGTTTAAGATAATACAGGTATATATTTGAAAAATTGGATTTTCTTTAGAGTTGTAGCTTTAGCTAGAACTTTAGCAGAACCTTGAATCTTGCTTCAGAAAGGGAAACCTTCTTTCAGTATTTACTGTAAACAAGCCATGGTTTTAGGTCTCACTGTACACATTCCTTGGGCAGAAACTGAAAATCAGTATAATAACATACGACTACCCAAAGATAAAGTGAATTTAACTGCTCTGAACACTTCATCTTTATATCTTATATGATATTACAGTATCTACTAACTCCATCTAAGCTATTACATGTAGACTAATAGGTGCTACTGAGAAGAAAGTAAGGCAAATTTTGTTAGGAATTACACAAACCCTTTGCTTCTTTAAGTTTGACATTTGGAAGACCCATGGAAAGGCAGGTGAGCCATGTTTTCACTAGAGCTTCAGAGGAAACAAGGCGTGGAGGCAACTCTAACATCTGCAATACACTGAACAACCTGGATGGTCACCAACTGTCCATGCAACGGCATCCTGCTCTGCTTCCGTCCCTCTTCTTACGTTCCCCAGCTCCTGTTACAGCAATAATTTTCTGGAGCCCCTCACTGTGTTCCTACAGCATGGCACCTTCACAACCTCATCCTCCTTGCAAGACAGCAATAAACCCCTGTAAATGTGGACAGAGTATTTCCATCCAGATGAATAGTTCATAATATACATTGACAACATATTTGCATTCAGTCTGGCAAACTATTTAGTAGAAAAACAGTATTCTATAATGAAAAAAATTATTTGCCCTCACTAGCTAATCTCTCACACGGCTTAATGAAAGCCAGGAGTCATCTACCCTACTGCAGAAACAGGTATCGAACACAAACTTCAGTAATTTTCAGTCGTGCTTCAAGAAGATCTATTTGCTACAGATCTATTAATTTTCTCCTGCTCAATTCAGCTGAACTATACCTCACTAACTCAGTCACTATACAAATAATTACGCATCATTTCTGGTTTGCTGTCATTATTCAAGGTGTTTCATCAGGCTAGTACGGCCTGAAAATTTATTCCTTACTGGACATGTGCCACTGAGAGTATTTCTGGGCTGGCTAGACATCAGTTAGACGACTCTTTTTTCATCTTAACCTAATGACCAAATTTTACACTCCATTCTCCTAAACTGCCAGCTAAGAAGTAAGCAGTATTGCTTAGCAACCCGTTAACTGCTTTCAGCCAATTTGTGCACTCAAGTAACTTCTTTATCCTTGGAATTCCTAAAATTTTTTATCACTACAATTCCTCAAACGATTATGGACAAGTCTCAAGGATTTTTCAACAAGCTGAACCTATTTTACATCACACTCATAAATCATCAGCACACAGACATAAATATGCCCAGAAATATATGATAGCTTCAGGTACTTTTTTAAATAAGAGATCAAGTCAGTTTTAATAAAATGTACACAGGAAGAAATAATCCAGTTCAAAGAGCATTTTTTGCAGGAGTATTTATACTCTACTTCTCTGTGTTTCCAGGTTTTAGCATACTAGTAGTTTTTGGCTATCAAAACTGTAAAAAAAGTTATCAAAATACTTGTTTCGGGTGTCTGACTCTGCAAAGGAAATGCTGCACTGATTTGCACTTGCTTATCCCTCTTTCACATGTTTGCAACCAACAATTTCAAATCATTACAACAAAGCCACATGCCTTTTAGAAGACAAATCTGTTGCTGTGGATTTGTAGAATAAACACATTCCTGCTCACAGGACATGTATCTCCAACTAGCAACAGGAACTTTCTAAAACACTATTTAAGGGAAAAGGTTTTGAATATCAAAAAAAGTCAAGAAAATACAGTGACCTTGATCAAACAGATTTTTTTCTTAAAACTGATCTTCTAATCACTAACATCTTACTCTTGACTATCACACTAGCATTTGAGTACATGTATCAAAAAGATATTTTTTTTTTTTTGCCACATGCCAGCAACCAAGAACTCTGAATCACTGTTTTTGGAAAACAGCACTGTAGAAGAAATAGGTGTTGTATTACACCCAGTTTTGCAATAGGGTTTCTTGAAGAATGAAGCGAACTTGATATTTTACAGAAAAACTGAGTGATAGATGTCAATGTCAAACAAAAAACACTTCAGAAAGACTGACTTTTTTTCCCCCCTCTGGCTTGTACTCACTATGTAGCAAACAGAAGCTCTTTTAAGGCACAATTACGTTAAAAGATTATTTTTTCAGCCTTTATGCTCCAAAATACCCTAAATCCAGTATAGAATCAAGTACAACACTAATTTTTTACAGTTACTCTATACCTAAGTAATCGCTAATGATTACTTGAAAAGAAATCTTTTCAATGCAACAATTTTGCTTGCTTTTGTAAAACGCTGACATAATTTTTGCTGGCAAATGCAAGCAGTATGATGTTAAGAGGTAAGTTCTTGTTCCTGCAAGCAATTCTGTGGTGATGGCAAAATGACTCACTCAAAGGACTCAAACCAAGGTGCAATGTAATGCTGAGGAAACACATTTCCCCACTAGAAGTTGTTTTGCACAAAATTTGCTAGAAAAAGAAGATTTAGTTAAAATTAAAGACTTACTGGACTGTATGCTGAAAGAAAGTTTTGTCCGTGGAGTTATTGGGGGTGGCGTCACTTGGGAGCTGGGAGGTGATGGAGAGACGGAGAAACGTCTTTCACTTGAAATGACGTTTATGACTTGACTTTTAGGTCTCTGTGGTCTTAGTGGGCTGATCTGCACGGGGACAAAACCAGCGAGACAGTAAAGGAATATATCTTGTTACTGAGCAGCACGTCTTGGGATGCTACATTTTCCCCACTACCTCCTAAACAGTAATAGGGCAATGATAACATACAATACTTCTGATTTAATGCAGTATTTCACAGCTCTAAATGTTGTTCCCTTCTCCTCAGGAATCACAATGAGAATTAATGCACACATCTTCCCCTAGCCTGGCAAATTTTTCTGTGAAGCAATGAGCCAATTCCCCAAACACTTGCTTAATAACAGCTAAGGAAGCTTATATCCTTACACAAGATTATACAGCACTCAAAATCATCTCTTTCTTCTCACGTGGCTCTACTTCCCTTTTACAATTTATTTCTTTAATTGTTTGCGTGGTCAAACTCACTTCTGAGGAACACATCGTCTTTCCAGAAACACTTTCTTGATGGTGCATGTTTGTGCTTGTATTTAATTCACTGAAATATCCCTATTGTTTTGCTTCCGTTGCTTCATAGTCCATTTAAATTTTCCATCAATCCCTGAAATGATACTTGTAATCTGATGGGCAACTAATGCTTTTGTTAACGTGATTCCTTTTACTGAGTTTAATTCTGAGCTCTACTGTTTGTTACCCATACATTGGCACCTATATTTCTAATAATCACAGTGAAGAAAGGGATTTTTTATTTCTAAGAGATCACAGAAAATGGAGCAGCAGCCTGAAGTTAAGAGTGGAATTACATCCAAGGTGCTGCATTAGGACAAACCAGAAAATGCCAGCAGCAATTCATGCTTTTTCGAGGAATTTTGTCATTTCACATTTTTTTTTTGTATGTTGTGAAGTATGTTGTGAAGGAGGAATCTAAAATGAGGTACGAGTGCTTCCTTTTATTTTCAGAAAACAAACCCTTAAAAGGGTTTGCATAAAAGATTGTGTCTCTGAGACTTCTACGAGAAATGAATGACCATAAAGTATGTAACTTTTTTTGAAAGTGCATCAAGACCTCAGGGTAATCTTTCATAAATTTGCCTGATACTAAAGTTCAAGTCCTAAAGACTCCAAAGGTTTCTTCTTTCAAGATCTTTTAAAGCATATTTTTAGTAGACTGGATAAGCAAAGTAATCACTTTCTCAGAGGCATGTAATTATAAAAAAGCAACTAAGGAAAACACACTAATTGATTAGGAGAGCTGCAATGCCAGAATCAAGAGAAAATCCAACAACTAGAATGAAGTTCCCCAGTTAACCTGGTCTGTAGCTACTTATCTCAAATAATTTTAACTTCTGTGATTGGCAGAAGCTTCACATAAATCACGGTTCTGCTAGGGAATATGAACTCTTTGGAGACCATTAATCCATAATGAACCCAATGATAATTTTTTTCAGTCTAATGAAAGCAAGATCAATAGTGAGTGATGTTAGATGTCACTAAATCAATAAAATGTACAGCCTGTTATTCTGATTTCTAACACAAGCTTTTGAGCGGTCTGTTAACTACCTGGCTTCAGTGTTAGGTTTGCTATCAGCTCATGGAATCAAAGAACTAGCAATGAGAATTTACATTAAAAAAGTTTATGTGGTACTTAAGATATAAATCTCTAGAAAACTATAAAGACATTATTGATCATCTTCACATACTGAAGTGCTTAATTTATCTTCTGATAAGATCATAGTAGTACAAGATCTCTGTAATTAGGGCTTGGGTTTTGATCAGTCAATAAATTCATTATGAGTACAGTGAAATTTGGAAAAAAGTATTTAAGCCATACAACTAGACAAAATAGCCTCTGAATGCTTCTTTTTAAAGAAAATATCAGAGCTCTGTGAAATAATTCTGCAATTTTATAATCTTTCCACATTCTTCCATGACAATCATGACTATTCATTTGATTGGAAAAAAAAAAAAGAGTTCCAGCATAAGAAAGTCCATCGCAGTGATGGGAACACCCATTTCATTAGACAACAGCATCTTTGGAAAGAGGAGCAGAAGCTCCGCAGAGACGGAAATGACCGCTGTCTGACACGCCTGCTGTGCCTCCCACTTAATATTCTCTGTAAATTTGGTATCGTGCTTGCGATTACGTTGCACAAACCAATTAGGAGTGAATAACACAGGATCAAGAACAGATTCATACATAAGGTTATTGATGCATCCTTCCCCCCTGAAAGCAAACCACTGATAACCACCTATTGGTGGTGGGTGAAGAATAATTTAGAATATGACTGTTATCAGGCAACAGATAGTTGTGTGGGGTCAGGGGGTGAATGTCTGAAGTTGGACTTTTGACCTGTCAAGCACAAGCCTGCTATTTGCCAGCTACAACTGGCACAGGCTGGTTGTAAACTGTGATGACACCTGGATGAAAGAGAAGTGACACAGCAAACTCTTCCATTAATAAACAGACATGAGACAGAGCCAGTGATTACGAGGCTGACCACACACTGCGCTTCTGAACGTAGATTATTCTGACATATCCCAACATCCAAATCCCTGACGGGTTCTCATTTACTCCGTCTCACCCGTGACAAGCTTGAGCGCAGTTTTTCCAGGCTGCTGTGTATCCTGCAGCATCACATAGACCAGACTTCATCGCCCAGTCTTGCTCACGAGGACACCGTGTGAGATGTGCCAAAAGTCACGCTGAAATCGGCACGTCAGGGGTCTGCCACATCATTCCTACCCACAGAGCCGCCTCCTCTATCGCAGGAAGAAAGCAAGCCTTGGCCAATCTGGTCTTGACAAATCCAAGCTGGCTGTTATTCTTTTATTCGTTTTCTTGAAGGTACTTACAAATTGTCGTCGTGCTAAAGAAAAGCATGTCTTCTGCTGTAAAACCTCCAAATATTTTAGAAGTCAGAACTAAGAATCCATTAGAAAATTCACCAAAGAACTGGAATCTTGTCATTGAATTAGCGATGGTACAAGCGGTTCTGAAGTTCTCAGCAGAAGGAATCCAGTAGCTATAATACAAAACCTGGTAACTAATAATAGTTTATTACTAAAATCTCACTTTAAAAGCTATTTAAATCTTTATTTCAATTTCCATTTCTATTCAAATCTGGATTCCAACTTTTAAAAAAAAAAAATTTAAAAAAAATCCTTCATTTCCCCCCTCTCCAATTCATCATCATCTTTTTTTAAGCCTGCAAACTTTCTGCTTCAAAGCTCCTGGCAAGGTAAATCAAAATGCCCTTTTCTTCATAAAACACAGCACTGGCTAGTAGTGCTTTGGCAGCAATTTCAACTTAAAAAGTGAACCTGCACACAGTGCAGTCCACAGAAGTGGAAGAATGCAAAAGCTGAATTCTTACCCACAAAAGATAACAATTTCCCTTTTATATCATTCACAGGGGACATATGTCTCCAGAGTGCAAAAATTCTAAGACAAATTTTATCTTTAAACTGCTTGATATTATCTGTACAAAATTCCTGAAGGCAGGAGTGGGAATTGTACAACCCTTCTTGTAAACTCATCTCAAAAGAGCGTTTCCTCTGTTTCACCTACAAGAGAAAATGAACCACACTAACACCAAGCCCATCAAGTAGTTTGCAGATACTGAAAAGGGAGAGGTTTTCTCTCACCAGTAAACTCCTTTTGATATTGATCTGTGGATTTCAAGAAGCTCAAAGTAGCTGCAAGTAACTAATTCTGACATTTAATTACCCTCCCTCTCTATAACCAGGGGAATATTAGTCATACCAGTCATGCACTGAAAGCTCTTGACTGGGAAGAGTGGAAAACTTGAGTCAAACCATGTTGGGCTTGGCTCATTTTTGCTCCTCAGACAACAGACGGGAATATGCCTTGAAGGGTTATCATGTCTGCCTTTCCAGCCAGCATTTGCATTTTTCCAGTCATAAGCAATCTTCTCCAATATCCAAGACCTCTCAGAGATGACAGTGATCTTGCAGAGACATCAACCAGCTCTCCAGCATCCTTGGACGCCTCCCATCTGGTCTCATGGATCTGTGCAAGTCCAACTGACTGAGCTGCCCTGAAATACAATTTTCTTCTCCTGTGGCTAATGCTCTTCTCCCACAAGCTCTGCTAGTCTGCCTAGGGATCTGTGAGACACGAGTGCAAGTCTTGCCATTGCAATGTTCAGGCTTAGTCAAAACACGACTGCTGCATTGTGCAGAGTTGAAAGCATTGCATCAAAAAGATAAGACATATGGAAATATATGTAAAATGTATTTTCTGTCTGAAAACACTCTGACAGTGCTCACCTGGCTGGCTTTGGCAGGAGGAATCTCCATTCCATTTATACAGACCAGGACGGATCTAAAATTTACTGAAGTCAATGGAAAAACTCCCTGCTTTCAAAGAAGTTTGAATGAAAACCTGGAGATGTACAAAAGGGATTTTATCTGAGTTTTTTGCTGAGCTAATGGTCCATGGCCACATCAGACAAAACAGCTCTGATCTTCCAAGATGTCAGAAGACACATCTGAGAGATTAGCTCATCTCTGGATGGAAAAGGAGGAGCAAATCCAGAAAACAGGAACTATGGCTGAACAGCTAAGTAATATTCCGCTCTAAGTACCAAACAGAAAGACTTAAAGGATCTAGTCATCACAGGTCAGGGAGAAATTGTTTTAAGAGTCCACCAATGAAAGACTTTGCTGAGTTAAAAGTTGACTCTACAAGTACTTATGCAAATCTTGAAAAGAACATTACATTTATTTCTGGAGGGCAATTTTTAAACTATTGGCCTCAAAACAGGTGTCCAGGCAGAGATTTGGAGGTCACAGTTAGTTCACGCACTCCCTGCTCCAGTTTAAAATGGCCTTGCTTTCAATTTCAGAGCTAAAGCTTCTCAACTTACCTAAGCCTTTAGGACAGTTTCAGTGAATTAAATATACTCCAAGAAGAGAGGGCTTAAGAGAGATATGCCCTGTAGTTAATATTCTTACACACAGCCACCAGTGGAACTGCTTACAATTTTCTGCTCAAAATAGCCTTTCAAGAATACGTAATTGCCATGCATGAAATGACCTTGTAACATTTCCACCAAAAAGTGTTTGCAGTAGTCAGCTGAAATATGAGAAAACCCATCGTGATCTATTGGGAACCATAAATTCAAAAGGCTGCTAAAATGGTAGCATTTATTTCACTTAGGATATACCATCTGTTCCTTTTATCAAATAGTCATATATAGCTTTTGGTAAGATTTTCATACGAGACACCTTTTTTTTTTTTTTTTTACACTATGAATAAAATCTGTATTGTTGATTCATTATCACATATTAACATCATAGCGTGTTTTCTTAAGAGTTATTTTTGGTCTAAAAATAAACTAAATTGTAAAAATCAACATTTTTATTTCAAAAGAGAAAGAACACTGCTCAGAATTAGATAAAGCATTACTTGCTAATAAAGTTACCGTTTCTGAAAGGATCACTGCTTCAGACTGCTGCAGAGAAATATCGGTAGATTTAAATTCTTTATCAAATATCTCTTGATGCTTGCTGTTCCTTTTTTCCTTCTTCTTCTCCTTCTTATCTTTATCTAGGTCATCCTTGTCCAATTTATCTTGAGACCTAGAATGCATCTTTTTTGGCAGGAGGGGCTCCAGTACAAACCTAAAGAAAGTTGTGGTTGTTTAGATCAATAACATACTGTTTTCAAAACACCTAATTTTCATTTACATATTTCCCAAAGTCTCACTTGAGTTAACGATGCTTTACTAATCCAGGAAACCACATTAGAGAGAAAAGGAGGGGGCAGAAAGTCGTAACAATCGTAATTGTCTTACCATAAAATTTACTGCGGAACTGCTGAAGAACCAGTACTGCATATTTCCCTCCTCTGTAGTAAATGTACTGATTTGCAGCTATGCAAACTCCTGAGTTTCACTGTATGTGGTTTACATAAAAATGAGTTTCTCATTCAGCACTCCCACTCTATACGCTGTGGCACCACGGCAGGCGTGTCAGCAGACACCTGGCAACTCCAGTGGAAATCAGCACTACACGAGTGCAAGTAATTGTACCATGAATTAAAGAAATGTCGCCCCTACTTCCCCTGCACCTCGGAGGCAGTCCATGGATCTACCAATGGCTTTCAGGATTTCTTTAAAAATTAGCCAAGTAACCATCAGGATTTCTTTAAAAATTAGCCAAGTACCCATCAGAATTCCTTTAATAATTAGCCAAGTACCCAACTTCCTCTTGGACCTTTTTTTGGTGGGTTGGGTTTTTTTTTTTTTTTTTGGTGGAGAAAGAGGATGTATTTACTCTCCCCAGAGAAGGAATAACAGTTGAGAAATTGTTTTACAGGTGTCTTTTCTGTTGAACGTGCACAACATAAAATGCTTTCTAATCTCGTAACTCATCAAAATTACAGTACCTTTGCACAGAAAACTAAACAATATCACCCTTAATGCCAAGGAAACACCTACACATTGCACAAAAGCACGAGGTATAGAGGTTTAACCACAGACACAAGCACCATTGCTGTCTGCAGTAACACCCTGTGTGTGTATGTTTGGTTTTGCACACATGCACGAGGATATACATCTCCATCCGAGTGTGCACACATATACTCACAGATCCACACCTCTGCTCACCTACAGCCTGCCCTGGTGAAGGGGAGCCAGGAGGGCTGACTTTAGTTCTTCTGATATTACAGATAAACTCAAGAATGAAAAACTGGTCAGATAATAATGAAGGGCAAGGTTAGTTTCCGAAAAGCAGATGTATTTTCCCACCTGGAGTACTTCAAGTGTGTGAATACAGGCAAGGCTGATATACTACTACCATCAGCTCTGCAATTTTTACAGTCCATGACTATTTTTTTTCTGACTATAAAGGAAAAAAAATCTTTAGGGGTTCAATGAACTTTCAAAGGAAAACATTTTTATTTCGTAGGGAAAGCACTATTCTAACTAATACTGGAACTCTTTTTTAGCTATTTTTCACTCAGTAATTTAAAGAAATGTCTCTTCTCTCACCTGTTTTTAATGACTAGTTTAAATAAAAGGTAATAGTTTGCTCTTAATGAGCGAAAATATTCTTAGCTAGGCAAAGTAATTTATAATCTCTTTTATATTATAAACTAAACCAACTAGTAAAATCATACCCTAGTCGAAATTACATGGACAGATTTTTAAGATGTCTCAAATGATCACATTACAGAACTGAAACCAACCCAAAAACCCCCAAAGAAACCAGCTTACTTTTTAACATTGGAAAAGCATTTACCACGCCATGGGGATGCATGCATGTACAGGCCCCAGGCTTTGCTGTGAAACACCAGCGGATTCATATTTCACACAACGCGCAGCGAAGTTATCCTAATCATCCCCATTAGCAGCAATATCCAGCAACAATACCCAAAATTATTATTATTTTTTTGTTGTTTGAAGCACTAAAGGCCCTTCGGTTTTCAGCCTAATTTAGCTCATTTGATGGAAAGATGCTCAAACCAGTTCCTGGGGCGACGGCCCCTGAGCCATTACCCTCGTAAGCAAAGACAAAATCACACAGGTTGGGAAACAAACCTGCAAGCTTTTTTCATCCCATTTTACAGACAGGGAAAAGGGAGGGCAAAGACTTGCCCGGGCCTACAAAGTGCATCAGTGACAAAGCCCAGACCAGACAACAGCTCTCCTGCTACCGCATTTTAGCCACCTGAATTGCACATTTTAGCTGCTTTTGCTGGGCTCTGCTGGGCTGAAGGGCAGCAACAGCCGCCTCGCAGGCTGACTGCAAGTTTACAAGAGGAACTGCCATTCTTCAGACAATGATTAATTGCTTCCCTTCCAGGCATTACTATTATTAGTACTATTAATTATTTGTATGCAACGAATCAGTGATAAAATGGGCTAGCACGCCACGCTCCTACTTGAAGTACATGAGGACTTTCAACAGACAGCAGCTCACACAGGCACACTGGGACTTCCCTGCTTCCAACCACTGCTTGTAAGTGCTCAGATTTGTACTTCTAAGTCCCATTTTAAGCAGTGAGTAAACCCAACATCCTTTTTTAAAGTCAGGGTTTTATTTATACATAGAACTGGGAGCTGTAAACCACACACTATGTCAATGTCTGCTTTGAGTTTTTACTGTTTAAAAGCTCCAAAGCAGGAGAAGCTAGAGATAGCATAAAATATAAATTGTGTAATCTGGGCAAGAAAGTCCGTCGGCCCCTTTTTTCATTGTGTTTCTTAGTTTCATCTCTAATCTCAGAATTAACATATGAAGAGGGGTGAAATGGAAAGCAGGAGAGGACAACTGACCATAAAACCCAATCAACTATGGTAGGTACACGGGTGAACTTCTTCCAAGTTAGTAGTGACAAACCATCCGCATGATTTTAAGGTAACTTGAATTTTTGAGGTCTTTCATTATGTTATTTACATCTGATGATTTTTCTTCTCCTGCTCCACTGACCAAGAAAATGAGCGGTTTTTTTTCAGGTCTTCTCAGAGATGACAGTTGTTAATTATATTTTCCCCACATGCATTCCAGCTGTATTGCCCTGGGCTCAGAGCTGCAGCTTGAGGTGCACCATGATCTTTGTGAGGCTTTTTTAATATACATACTGAGCAGACTCATGAGACCCTCCAAAACTGCTAAGTGACACCTGCCACAACAAAGCTGGGATGGAGATGCAAAAATTAAGAAAATAGCATCCAATGGAGGAAGAAAAATACATATAACAGTTTTGAAGGAAAAAGGAAAAATAGGTAGAGGCCGGCAGGGAAATTATCAGTATTTTTCCTCCGAGATAAAATAAAGTTGCCCACTAATCTGGGATGGTAGTTATCCCTAAATTCCAGCAAGACAACTTTTGTGGATGAATTAGTCAAAATGCATTATCATCTCTGCTGTCCTACATTTTTATGAGCATGACTCACCGTGTATACGTTACAGAGGGTAACGTAATGAGAGCTGAACTGTGCTCTGTTTGCTGTTCTTCCTAATGGGTAAATAAACTGTTTTTAATCAAGGTAAGTATTGTGTTGGTCCTTAGATGCTGTATTTAATTTTACTTGATGCTTTTACTCTCTAGTCGGGTAATAACTCCCTCTGAAGGTGTACAAGGGACACTAATGTTTCTAGCACATCTCTGAGTTTGCAGCCCTTCATGAGGCTTTAAAAAAACTGCTGCCTTGGTCAAATACTGAGTTTCTGGATTATGGGAATGCCTGGGGGGAGGAAGAGGGAGAAGGGATGTCTGAGGGTGCACGGAGACCCCAGAAAGAAAACAGATAATTTTGTTCTTTTGAGGGATGCGACTGTGAGACAAGGCTTATCAATAGAATTCCTGGTTCTCATGTGAAATACCTTGATAAGTCTTGAAGTACAATCTTGCCATAAGCAGCTTCTCCTCTGGCAGCAAAAGTGAGAAGAAATGATTGAGCAGTTAGCTAATCCCTTCCTTCTCCCAAGCTCCACCTCTTTACCACAACAGGACCAGCTGAGCACATGTCTCACCACTAATTTTGCAAAAAATCCCTTCTGAACTACTACACTTACAATACTTTACAAGGGGAAAATCTATCTTCTGTTTGTTTGGGAGTTTTTGTTTGAATGCTTAGGGGGTTTTGTTTAACTTTGTTTTAAAAGAGGACCGAGAAGAGCTTTATATTTATCTTGGTTAAAAAAACCCCCAAGGAATATATCTTGAGATAAATGTCTATATAGTTGGGTTTTTTTCAGCCAATGTCAGGCTGTCACCTAAAAGCGCCATCCCCACCCCACATTAGTTACTCACACTGCTGTGTCACATTAATGTTTGTGGGGTATTATGATGAACCAAATCTAGAACAAAACACACTGGGAAAAGAGCCAACTAAAAAATCCCACAGCTCCTTATGAGATCAAAGAAATGCTCACGGTGCACACAGGAGGAGGCAGTAGGATCAGAAGGAGTAACACCGTGATAGCACCGAGATCAGGAGCGGGGTGGTGACAATCCTCAAAACCTACAGATGCGCATGCCACATCAGGCTTTACAGAGATCAGCCCTGAGTGACTATTTCTTACGCACCCATCCGAGCCAGGTCGAGAGGGCGTGCTGTCGGAGGAGATGGAAGACACCGATGCAACGGAGAGGGGTCTTGAGGACGACGGCATCGTGAAGGACCTCACCATAGACCGGGGCCGACTGCCGCGTCTGTCATCCAGACTTGAAAGCTGCAATAAAGAAATATTTACTTCTTAAATCACAATATAGCTTACATCTGGTTACCGAGCGTAATGTGGAAAGGTTCAATGGCTGTTTACCCCATGTAGAGTTTTCTATTATTTAATTATACATTGTGTTTAACAGCAAAGAGACAAATTCTAAAGAAAATCCACTTAAAGGACTAGGAAGAAATATTCAGGTCCTCATAGATACATGTATAATTTTAAACATATTCCAGTAATTCATTTGTTTTAATGATATTTACATGCTTTTTTACATCTGGGCTTTAAAAAAGGAGCTTTCTACAAAAAACTTTTTTCTTTTAATCCATCTGTGCAACTGAAGTGACTGCCCTGTCAGTATATTTAAATGAAATGGAGTTGTTTAAAAAAACCACTAAGAGGAACTTTATGTCAAGAGTGCCAATTTACAGAGTGACATCTAGGTTAAGAAGAAAATATATGAAAGGATTTTTTTTTTGTTTCAGACAATTTCAAAGTTCTGAATATTTATACAAGCTTTGTTAGTCATTAATAACTGATGTATGCATAAAATAATTGAACTCTTTCAGTCAACAAATAAGAATCTCATGCTGTTTAATTACAGGTATATTTTCCACCCTGTCAACTACTGGTAAATTGGCCTTGTACAAGGAAGACAGAAACGATAAAACTCCATCAAACCTGACAATTCTTACTGGTAGGTAGAATGAAATTAGAAAGATAACACCACCTGCATATGACTTTCCAGTCATCTCCCCGATGATGTAAATGTATATTATTGAAGTGACTGACATTCAAGTATCATTAATGTCAATTATTCCTGTTCTCCTTGGGAATAAATTACTATTTGAACTTTTTTCTTCCTAAATATAATAGCAAGATGGGATTTGAAGGACTACAAACAGAACACCACTTAGAAGGATACCATTAAGACTGGCACATTTCCCATAAGATCTCAGTGTTCCCATTAAAAAAAAAAATAGACAAAAGTGAAAATTAATCTCTGAAGCAAGGCCTGTCATAAAATACAACAGGATAACTCACTGGCATGTACTATTTCACCAAGGTTTGGGCACTCAGAGAACATCACTTGGCATGTTTTTGCTGCCCTGCCTGCTGCATCATCTTTCTTATCCCCTCCTTAGTGCAGGATGCTCTGTATCCCACTGAGCAGAAAGCCGAAGCTCTCTCCCTCACCACAGGCCGCACCATCCACTCTTCAAAATAAATCTCTGTGGGATTTTCCAGAGATAATTTGGAACCAAATTCACACCCTGTTTATACTGATGAGATTGGCATATCATCCATAAACTCAGTGGCACGCACCCATTAGTGACCATAATCAGAACTGGATGAAGAGGGCGCTGGTTGAAGACTGTTCAGGTGTATCTTGCTTGCTTCATTTTTTTAAGAATCAGTTTAGTGAGTGCTGCTCATTTAGGGGCAGAAGTAAAACTGGAGAACTTCTAATTGTAATCAATTTTTTTTCGTTTCTCAATCTTTTATTTCTTAATTTCTTAAGGACTAGATTGTGATGGAGGCCCCATCTGATATTCTTGCTTTGGAGGGTTTAAGGATGGGAAGGGAGGAAGTGCAATTGTGCTTCAGACACTGAGTTTTCCAGTACAAGTTGAAAACCACAACTGCAGATGTTTTTCGCCTCACTGCTGCAGAGATAACCTTCAAAATCTGAGCCCACGAAGTAATATCTGCCTCAATACATACGCAAATTGATGCAGCACCTCCAAAAGTGATGACCCAACCCCAACTAGGGCAACCATAAAATTTGGCGTTTTCATAAGAAAGCCACCACTCACTTGCAGGGAAACACCTGCCATTTGATACCATGTCCTTCACCTGCTGGGACCTGCTAACTGGCTTTCTTATTAAAAGGCAGTTAATGAGATTATAGTGCAAGCTCCTTATCTGTTTCCAGGGTGCTAAGGAAGCCAGGGATGGAGATGAGACGGCAGTCCAAAGACCAGGCTGGCAAGTTGGCTTTCCTGCGCTATGGCCCAGTAATTAATGGTCTGTTGGTGATTTTCTTTGTTTTCAGATGGCTTTTGCTGACAGAAAGTGGATCTGTGCAATCTTAAATATCTGTGCAGTCTTAAAAATAAATCACTGCATTTCTAGATGGTTTGGTTTTACTACCAGTTCTTTCTGTAGGAAATGGTTTCTGGTATAGAATATTCTGGACATCAATTTGTGGAAAATGCCTATTATCCTAAACGATACCACACTGTTTGCTCATTTGGAGATAAATCATGCGTTGTTACAGGCCACACATCCAAATTTTAGAGAAAATTTTACAAGTGCTATAGCTTGAAATCTAACTACATATGTTGAACCAAAATGAACACATCAACTCAACAGGGAGTAGATCTGACAATTCCAAGTCTGGCTAAAAACCTTTGCAGCAAAGGGGGGGACCCCAGAATTTCCTAGCACTTCCAACATGTCAAGGACAGATCACTGCCACCATGGCCCCCTGGGGTGCCATCCTCCTTCCCAGGGGAGCAGGGTGAGTGGTGTGTATATGGATCTTTTCCAGTAAATATATGTGCTCTGTTTTCTGAAGCAGTGAGAAGAGATGTACTGCATATGCAAGTTTCATGTTCTGCTGTCGTTTCACAAATAAACCTAAAAATTATAGCACATTTACAACAGCGCTGTCAGGACCACCAGTAGACAGAGATAAAGCTCACCCTGGCAGCCTTCAATATATTATTAGGACATCAGCTCCACATAGTCAGGCTTAGAGCAACTCTAACCACTTCCATCTCGGGTTTTTAAATCACTTTTAAAACTGATTCATATAATAGCACCCAATCTGTGTGGCTTTTGAGTGGATTATCAATTATATTCTCAATTATGAAACTCTATGCTGTCTTTTTGCCTTCTTCTCCAATGGGTAACGCTCAAATTAAAAGCAGAACAAAACCCCACTGGAAATGTCACCAAATTCTTGGCTGTGCCTTAAAGTTGAAGCAGCAACTGCAAATAGCTTGTTGGAATGACAAAAGCAAGAACTCCAGCAGTAAATCTCATTAAGTAGCAGCTATCTATTTATTGCCTGCCTACATTCAGGGTGGTGCCAGAGCACGTGAGGCTGCACACCACTGTAGGGCAGTGCAGCCCTCATGTCTCAAAAGGAATTACATCTATGGAAAGGTGACATTAAGCTCTAGAAAATCATGCTATAGTGGCATGGGCTTTTTTTTTAAACCCAATTTCTTAAAACTGGGATATTGAAGAATATCTTGACTTCAAGGAACAGATCCAGGCAATTTAGAAATTGTTCCCATGCTAGATAATGAAAGTAGCAAGGCTTTCTGATCATCTTTTACAGCATCTGCTCAGTATTTAATGATTTGATGACCACTGAGAACAACCAGGCAATGCTGCAACAACATTGCTTTATTAATCTGTGGCAATTATAATACAGTTGCCTGTAATTTAAAGACATTCCACATATTTAGGAAACATAAAGCTAGCAGATAACTTACGACAGCGCGGGCCCCGTACTGTTTTTCCACTTTGTCTTTGAGCTGCTTGAAGCAAGCTTCCATCCGCTCGTGGAAGGGTCGCAGTGCCTCTGTCACCTTCTCGCCGTGAATCCGGATGCCCTCGGCCAGGAACGGGATCTGGAAAGCAGAGTTATGCTGCTTCGGTCTGCCCAGTCCTTCCTAAGAGAAGGGTTAGGGCAAGACTCCCACGGATGTTGCAAGAGGAGTGAAAGATCTCGTGGACTACTACCACCACTAATAATAACAACAATAATAGTAATTATTATAATCATCATCATCATCAATTGTACATGAAGCACAACATAGTAAAAAAGATCTGAAAATCTGTTACACATGGTTTCCTTTTTTCTCTGTTAACCAAAGTCTTTTAAAATTAATGCACCGATAGCTCTGCCCAGCAATCCCATGCTGGAGGCACAGCTGAATTTATCAGATAGCACAAATACTCCTGTGATGTTATATTCACGGGCCCCCCTACACGCTGTACTTCAAAATGGCAAACTGATGAATGACAACTCTCACACCAGGTAATTAACATCAGTTCTTTCTCAGTTTCATGAGAATAAGATCTTGAAGGAGAAAAATATCTGTATGTTTTCTTTAATAACTGCTATTTCTAAAACTGCAAATGAGCTACATCCCTGGACACGTATATATTGCCAAGCAGTATTTACTAATAAAACAAATAGTTTTATATACTATACATTACTTCTTAGAAAAAATATTTTCTTTGGGAAGAAAACAGAAGAGAAAAAAAATTAATTATCTTTTGTAACTGAAAATAATCACTTATCTTCAAGGCTTCTGTCACAAAATATCCATGCCAACACAGGATTATATAATTAGTTCATAGTGTGGAGGTGTAGCTGACCTTTTAAAATGTTTTCAGAGAGACATTTTCATTCCCACAGCTATCCAGACATACCATTAGAGTTTTCTACCTCCAGCTTAGGAAAAATATTTCCTCTTCCAGGTCCGTTTCAGCCCACACAGTGCTCTGATTCTAACTTAGATATTCTCTGCAGCAATCAAGCTAAGAGGCTTCTTCTTAATAATTCATAATTAAATCATAATACTGATTAAAAACAGATCTTTCTAATAAGACCGAGCAGCAATCAGAAGGAGTAGCTTTATTAGTAAGGAGAATAATAAATACACAGATGAATTACAGATGAACAAACTCAAGAAATCTTATCAAGATGATTCTCTGTGATTCGGCACTATTTAAATGGACACAGTTTCTTCTCCTAAAAGGCTACAAAGAGAAATAAGAATAATGACAAATTTTTTTACTGTAGCCACTTCTTTTTGCAGCCATATGGATTTGCACTCTACAAAAATTAAGCATTAAAATCAGAACACTTCCCTGCTCTAAATAAGTAAATGAATTTCCAAACTTTTGTAATTATCAAGCCATGCTGTGACCCTCTATTTTGCAGGGATAAGTGATCATTTGGCCTATTTTTTTAGAAGAACCTGCTGACTTTTTAAATGGGCTTTTTTCAAAACCTCAAAGTATGAAGATGAGGTACACGTGGGGTCTGAAGCTTCAGCTCTGAGATAATTTTTACAAGCAGAAAATGCGCTAATGAGCCTGTCCTAGGGATCAGCCATCTCCAACCTAGAAAATCAAGTAATATGAATTAAACAAAATTTTTTGTAGGGAAATGTCCCAGTCAGGAAAAAAAAATGTAGGCGCTTCCTTCTGTGCCCCAAATGGAAGGTGTTAGGGAGGGTTTCACTGTTGGTATGCACCAGATATATACAACCAGCCGTGGAGAGCTTCTGGCACGTGGAGAAGCAAAATAATAGGAGGGTTGATGGCCAGGTCTGCTGGAGTGAGCGTGGGCTGGGCTGGGAGAACATGAGCACCTAAAGGCTGGTGGCCTCCTGGTACAGGAACTGTGGGTCAAGAGATCGAGGAACAGGCAAGAGGAGACACCGACTACAAGGGAATGAAAGATGACCAGAAACCACAGAAGAAGAAAAGGCTTGTTATTAATTCAGAGCCTGAATTTAATAAACTTCCCATGGCTTTTCTACAGAAATTCTGTGAGATTTCTGAGTCAGGATATTTGGTGTCCCTGTCCAAGACCACTTAATCCTTTAGACATTTATTAAGTACAGAAGGAAAGTACCTTCGGACTGTTTGACCATTTCCACTTCACCACCTTCTACTAACTTCGAATTTTTTCCTACGTCTCCTTTCCAGACATTGACACAGGGAAATCTGGTGACGAGTGACACTGAATTTTAAACCTATATGAATTTTTGTTGGATAAGGAGGCAGAATTTTGCCACATTCACAATATTGCCAATTCCTTTGGCTGTGGAGCAATGGGTGGGTTTGCTTATGGCTCTATTTCAAGAGACCCCAGAGGGCACCCTCATCTTTGGAGAGGTGAATGAAAAAGTAAATGTAACATAAATAGCTGAGCTAGAAACAAATGAGCTGAATGAGAAAGGAAACCAGCCCAGGATAGCACTTATTCCATAACTCTAATTTTTGTTGATTTTAAAATTATATAAAGTTCCACTGCAACTTAAAATTCTTCCCTGATTCTTTTAATCTTTTTTTAAAGATCTTGATCTGCTTGGCTGAAAAGAATAAAAAAGCTACACACATTTGAATTATTAAAATTAATATAAAATCTTACAACTGAAAAGAAAATATTTCATAATAATGGTATCATAAAATATGATCGTAAAAACTTAGCTCTGTATGCTACAATTCTTTCAGCTACGTAGAAGCACCACAAGATTTTTATGTGACATACTAGTTTTGGTATGCTGTAAATACGTTAGCTAAACACAGAGTGACTAATGTCATCAATCATTCATTTCATTACCATCATTTCAATCAATCATTTCATTATCTTCATGTTAAAATAAAAGTTCAGCTTGAAATCATGTAGTTGCGTGGAAACATTTTTTTCTAAGTTTGGAAAGCACTAAGATGGGCATTGTCTTGTTAATAATATTTATGTGAAGTTAACAGACAGAAAAAAGGGACGCTTATAGCTCGCAGGAATTCTGAAAGGATAATATCCTGAAGAGCATGAATTCCATAGCACAATGGAGAAAAAGTTAAGGTAAGGGGATAGAAATAAAATTAAATTTAACTAGTCAGCTGATAATATGATTGTCAGGCTACTATTTCACATATCCAGATTGATTTATAATGCATAAAGAAAATCTCCGTGTGATTACAAAACTCCAAGCCCCACATTATTGAAAAATGAAAACTCATTTTTGCTTTCAATCACTGTCAAGCCCGTGATGAATTCAGACCACTGCCTCACTTCGGAAAGTTTCCATAACAACTCCCTCGCCCGACACCAGCCGGTATTTGGCAGTCGGCTCCCCACCTTGCTCCCATCTACTGATGCTGCCTGTGTTCTGAAAACGGAAATCATTTGAGAGGAGGTTTAAGTCTTAGGATACGTTAAATGTGTATGGAACATCGAAGGTAAATTTAGAAGCACTGATTTCCACCGTGAAATGGCTAGACCTTTTAGTGAAAAGCATCTGCAGATAGAGAAATAGTTTTTGAATCCTTATCTCTATTTTTCTGGTTCCTGTTGTTCTGGAAGTACAAGACTGATGGGAAATTATGTATATAAAACCACTGAATAATTAAAATAGAGCATGATTAGCTGCCACACATATTTTCAAATAGTAGTATTATTTTAATAAACAAATGTCACCAAAGTGAATCTTTGGTGAGGAAAAGTGTGTTTGTAATTCATTTGAAGTATCGCTATCAGAGGCAAAGACAGAGAGCTGACATCAAGCTAGTCTTCTGGGATCAAATTATTTTCCTCTATAAAACCTAAAGCTCCTAAAATGTAATCTTCTGTAAAAGCTCACCAGAAAATAAATAAATAAATACATAATTTTTTTGAAGACCAAAAGAGTTTTTATTCAGTGATAGTTTTATGGTCTTCCGAGGGGTTTTTTTTATTGAATTCCATATCTTTGGTTCTACTACCTCTAAGATTGAAACCTATAGAAATGTAAATTATTCCCTTTATAATAAAGTCAAAACTGAATATAAAAAGACAATGATGCCCTTCATTCTTCTGTGGCAAAAACACTACCAATCATATTGGTGGTTTTTTTAGTTATCATAAAATTATCTTGAGACCACTGGAAAATATCCAGTATATGACTATGGAACAAAATGAATTGTTTCTTGTTTGTCCTGAAAAATATTCTTCGGTATATGTACACGCAGTTCTTCATGCAAGAGGGTTCTTGCTCTGTCTCAGGCACAGGGCTGGGTTCCATTCCTGGTTCAGGAAATATCAACTGTGTGATCTTACATTTAAATGATTTCTGCTCTAACGTGTCGTGATAAAATACCAGGTAATTTCACATGCTTTATGAATCATTAATGTATTTGTACCATGTTAAGCTATATAGCAAATGAAGCAAAGGTTTCACAACATCTAGATGAATTTACTAAATATTTTGCATGTGAGTTAATTTTTGCATTTAATATTCTGTGCTAAAAGGTACTGTAAGTACACATAGGAAGTTTAATAAATGGAAAATATGTTGTTTGAAGAAAAAAGTGAATATGTGAAGAAATGCTGTCCCAGTGCATGCAAGCAGGAGGTTGGATTCAGGGTTAGGCATTTCATCTTACTGTCTGAAAACAATTTCTGAAATCAGCCTTAGAAAATTAAAATGGGAAAGTAAATTGCCAATAATACTAACCAACATTATTACAAAATATTTTCTCATTTCATATAGATGGGATATTTTCACTGCATTATGGTTACAAAAATGGTTTATCAAATGACGTCAGGTTAGAAAAGATGAACTTTAGCTCATGTTCCAAGGCAGTTTTAAATGGCAAAGTAGGGTTTAATGTCTGAATTTTCTCAAAAGTGACACTAAACTGTCTTTGTACAGCAGTTGGCCCTGACCAACCTGACTTAAAATTTTTTACCTGCCAAGCAATCAGATCCTTCAGTTTTTCAATCTTGTCATGATCTTCTGGATGCTCGTGCATATATTTTTCAGTAAAAAAAGCCTAGTAAAGAGAGAGAAATAAGCAGGTATTTCAGAAAATGAATCAACATCTACTACCATGGAAGAATTACCTACAGGAAAGATAAATGAATCAAACCAAGAGTTCTGCAAATTAGCAGTAATAGCTACAAACACAAAGTGAAAATCTAGAA
This sequence comes from Strix aluco, assembly GCF_031877795.1. Lineage (NCBI taxonomy): Eukaryota > Metazoa > Chordata > Aves > Strigiformes > Strigidae > Strix > Strix aluco. The sequence goes on along the minus strand of NC_133937.1, from coordinate 38,943,117 downwards.
AAGATATACAGAATTTAGTAATGTTTTAAGATTAAGGCATTAATCTTTTTCAGTCAGTAAAGTAGGCAGATGAGCACATGGTGATCAAGACCAAACCTCATGGGCAACCCTGCAGAGGACTTGGCACAGCTCTGAAATGTCTTTCTAGCAGTTCCCAGGGTATAAGAAGTTTTAGTAGATGAAATGGGTGAGAGTTACAGCAGGACATAAATGGATGGATACAGCAACATGTCTGTCAGCATGTGCCTTCTCCATTTATATTATGAAATACATGTTGTTTGTGTATGCTAGCTTAATATGATTAATATTCACAATATATGCAATAGATACAGTGTTTATAGTTTCCCAATGTTATATCTTATCCCATGTAACTTTAAAAGCTAATGTTGTAAACATGCAGTTAAGAATATTTAGACATTTTTGCAACACACAGGTATCTCGGAAGTCTGCAACATTTGATTAATCCTTTAAAAGCTCGTGCATTTGAAAGCAAAGGAAAGAATTGCAGTCGGTTATTTTGGTCACTGAAGTTCACCCAGAAACTTCAGCTCTGATGTCCAAGCGCATGAGAGCACACACGAGGAATGTCATCAGTCTCAGCATCTCACTCGAGTAAGCAATTATCCACCATGTCCCTGCATAGGTACTAAACATACCGACTCTTTCTTCAAATGTAGAAAGGCAAAAATTTATCCAAAAATATCAGAAAGACATTAAAAATGGTAAGTTTTAAGCTGTGTCCTAAAAAGCACATATAAGGGGAGACTCACATAGTGTTTATATACAACGCCCTAGCACACGTGCCCAGCAGCACTCCAGGAGAGCCCAGGCTCAAAGAGAAGCAGAACTGCAGGACAGATTATTTTTACCTTCTCATAGTTTGTGAACCCTCCCATGACTGCAGGATCCACAATGCCATTAAGCAGCATCGAGAGAGGGTTAATGGGTAGATTTGGATCATTTAAATGCTGTTGAACCATATTATTGATCTTATCGTTTGTTAGCTGCATGGTTTCTATTGCATTTTCCAGTGGACTGATTTCAACCTAAAATAAAAACAAAAGGAGTTCTTTAACCAAGGAGGAGAGTTTTTAACCTGCCACAGAACAGGCTGTCCACCAAACCACCACGATTAGAAACATTTTAGGCATTTCAGAACCGAAGGTATTTCAACCAATAATTAACAGAAAAGGTGGTTTCAGGCATTTCAATATTTGGTATCTGTACATTGTGGTAACTGAAAGGATAATCAATATCAGTAGAGACAGTTAAAATGCATTTCGCTGCTGTAGGACGGATTACATCCCAGCACAACAGCACAACATCCAGAAAGCTCTGACAGGAATCACGTGAGGTTTTTGGAGGATTATGGAGAACATCAGAGATTACGAGTCAGTGAGTTTTAGCAGTACAAAGAAGATCAAGCTAAACGTAATATTAAGAAAGAAACGCTAACAACGTGGATTTTCTGATGGAAAATGTAATCCTAAGCAGCTCAAAAATCAAGAAGATTTTTTTTTCAGCGATTATTTTTCTGTATTTCCAAGGAAATTAAGTTTAACATGATGAAGAGATGACTTCTGAGGTATCTGCTGTGCTTTTTCCCATGAGGTCACATTTTCTTCATCTGAAGGAACTGAAGGAAGAAATTTTCTTTCTCACACAGCCTGGACTCCAATGGAGAGAGCTCCTCAGATGTCTTCATGGGGTGAATTAGCTCTTATACTGTGTAAAACTTGCTTTATTTTAATTGGCTGATTTCCAACTATTATTTATGACCAGATACTGTGTCTCTCAGAATGACAGTTGCTCATGTTGAAAAAACAGTATTAAAACATTTAAAATATTGCTAAAATATGTACATTTAGTGAATGGGCTAAGAATTACTAACTTGCAGCAACCCAGAGTGTAGACAGTGCTCACTGGAAGACATAGCCTACTTACATTAAATAAATGATGTGGTAGGAATAAAAAAAGGAAGGTTAATTGAGGCCTGTGAGGAAAATGCAAGTGTATATTTGATTACACCCTAATTTACATAAATGCTACATAAACAAAGAAGCACTTCTACCTGGCTATCAGTTGCTTACCATGTTTCTGAGAACCACTTATAATCAAATCTCTTTAGTTGTTACTCTTACACCTGCCATCTGATTACATCAAGGATGTTTTAATTAGCATTTTAAAAAGTAGGCCTGGTGAATTATTCTGGAGGGGAGGTAACGAGCCCAATGTTTCTGCCGAGGCTGTGGAGCAGAGCAGGCTCACACGGACAGACGACAACCGCGTTCAGAGCTGAACGTGCTATGGGTGGAATTTGGACTCGGAAAGTAAGAGCACATTCAGCATCTGATTCGGCAAGAACTGTTGCAAACATCATCCGCTAAATTTAGGATTCTGTCATTTGTATTAATGGGCTTGCAATAATTTGTTGATGAACCATTGCTTTTAAAGCTCTTGAATATCTACAGAAATTAGCACTCATTGAGCTGACAGACATCTTTTTTGACTTTTCTGTATCGGCAATCATGGCTTTCTTTCTCATTCTTTCTTTTACTACTCTTATAATTCTCCCTCTAAATTTTTAAAGCAGATGGAGAACTGCAGTTCCCATCCTACTACTATAAACTGTGCTTTGGAACTTACTGAAAGCTATTTATTAAAAATATCTATACTTGTAAATTCTAAGCCTTGTCTCAAGTAGCTTGCTAACTCTGGACACGACACAATTTATTCAGGGCAAACAGAAATTATATACTCCTGACACATTTGCAACACTAAAAAATTAAATATCAAAACAAAATAAAGATTAGTATTTGTACTGTTTAAAACCAAGTGCAATTCAAAATCCAGTTTCTAATTCACTGTCTGGCTTCAACTAATTTTTCCCCTACAACTCCTTGTGTCCAGCTAAAACAAATCAGATACAGAATAATGAATGTGTACCACAAACTTCTTGCAGATAATGAACAGATTGAAAAGCTTCAGGTAAAAGCACTCATAAGGAATTTTAAAAGCAAATAGATTTAAGGAAATTATGCATGTTCCTATGGGTTATGTAACACAGCACAGCGCTTATATTGGATTACTCAGTCCTCTCTCAGCACTGGTTCGATATGATCTCACCTCTTCCTTTAAAGATATTCTAGTTCCATCAATAAAATATGAAATGTGCAAAGCTACTTTAATTCATCCTGTTTAGTAAATCGTCAATAATATCTGTATCCATAATCAAAATTTAGCATCACAGGGATGTGAACCTTGTGATCGTGCTTCCAGCATTTTAGCTGACAGGAATCTTGAGGAAAGTCAATACCAATTTTGTAGTAACTACGCCAGAGCTAGGTCAAAAGTTATCCGTTGCTGTCTTCCCACATATTATTAAGTTCTATTCTGGTATCATTTTTTAGCTATGCAACTAATATAATCCTTACTTGCAAAAGCTTATAGGAAGTTCCCTCCCAGGATTTATGCACATTTCGATGACAAGCATAGCATTAAAGGTGTGTGTATACAAATTGCCTGCATAAAGCAGCCTGTCAGGCTGTGCTCTTAACTTGTAAGGAAAAGAGACTTTCATCAGATTTGCCAGCCTTTATAAACAACACTTTTTGCAATCACCAAGATAAATACAATCTTCTCTATCAGGATTATATTGAAAATACAAAATTCATTAAAAATTCAATGTATTTTATTCAGCTGCCTATTACTGTCAAACATCACATTCATATTCTGTTACTATAGATACCATAGTAATTTTCTGCATTACTTCTGTTCATCTAAATACAACTGTCCAACATAACCTCAATGGAGCAATGAAAAAGGTTTTAATTAATCATATGCAAATTGTTCTTTTCCTTTAAAAATAAGCCTCACAAGAGAGATTTAAAAACTGCAGTAACAATGTTTTTATTGCTACTTAAAAATTACAGCTGCATAAGAATAATTTAATCTTAAAGGCGTTTAATGGATATGACTTATCTAAACAGTCTAAATGGTAGAACAGAGAAATGTGTAATTTGGAGTTACTCTGTGAGGTTGCTAGGGTATATTTTAGTTAGCTGTGGAAAAGAAGCAAAACCAACCTTTAATCACAAACAATAAGTAGAGAAGAAATGCAGACACATACAATACATTTGATATACGGTATATTTTGAATATATTACAACCAAAACACCAAAATCCTCTTTTTGAAAATTCAGACTAATTTCATTTTGATGTAGTCAGGTTCCCCTACACCACCCCAGGTCACTCTTCATTTTAGGCGTGCGGCTTAACACCACAGGCTCTAATAGCTCACCTGCTGAAAGCCAGAAATAAAAGTACTTCAAGCACTTGATCGGACCTTGCCCTAAAGGCCTGGAAGAGTCAGCCCGCATTTCCTTCTCTCAGGAGTGGAAAAGCATTACTTGAGCACCCTCAGTCAATAATCAGCATCCTCAGCAAGCAAGTTGCCCTTGTCTTAGGGTGCCAGATATAGCCACATTGATTGCTTGTTCACAGAATTGAAGCACAGTCATACAGAAATATAAATGCTCCCTAGCTGTATAAGAGCCCCATTCTTTTATGCAATCTCAATAAAGCCAAATTGATCTTACCATGAAAACTGATTTGACTTCAAACCACCTCAGAATCCCTGGTAATTTATACGCTGTCACATAGATGGTTCTCTCAATCCACATGTTCTGCAAATAGAACATAAACATCACGTTATCAGATTGATAGCTTTTATCTTAAGCAAAGCCTTAAAACATTATAATCAGGAAGAGGAACCGCAGTACGACAGACATTACGAAGCCAGGGGGAAATTTCAAACTGTATCTGCTTGGGGAGATGATGGAGGCACACTGATTTAAATCTGATCATACATGATTTAGTAGAGAACAACTGCTCTCCCACCAAAGGAGGACACTATGTAAAAGATCCATTGGTTTTACTGGACTGTCATTTTTTCCCATGAGAGCTTTTAAGGACCATCCTCTAAAAAAATAAAACATCTTGATACAGGGGAAGCTTCTTCCCCAGGAGGGCAGAGGGGCTGAGGGATGTGCTCCCCAGGCTGGGTTGGGCCGTCTCCATCCTCCAAGGTTTCAAGACTGCATGGCAGAAAGGCCCAAGCAGCCAGGCCTGGCCCCAGAACCGGCCCTGCCTGGAACAGAGGGTGGACCTGAGCCCTCCTGAGGTCCCACCCTGACCTGCAGGTCCCGACCTGGATTTGTGATTCTGGGATTTCACCTGAGCTGCAAACTCCAATGGCTTCACTGTAGCACCTCCTCACTGGTTTGAATTTAAGGATATGTGATTTAACATCTCCTCCTTCACATGTGTATATTTGCTTCATAACCAATGTCAAAGACATCTCTTGATCCAATTTTGTTAGAACTGGTATATATTGGTCGTTCAGCTTATTTATTGTGAGGCTTTTTAAAAACAGAATTGTTTATTCCATACTCCATTAACAGAAGAAGAGCTTTCAAAGTGATTTAGATAAACCTATATATTTTTTATCTATACTCAAAACATATTGAAAAAGAGGGCTTCCTGCCTCCTCAGCTAAACCCACATAGATTAGCAAATTAGCAATTTTCGCTATAACAGCCACCAAGAGAAGCCAAAGACACTGGAGAGGTCTCTGAATGAATACCCAATCTTAGCTGTAGGAAACCAAATACTCAGCATTTATTGGCACATTGATTAGATTGGAGCCTGCTACTACACAGAAAACCAAGATCTTCACTCAAGAAATGATGCATTAATTTATTACTTTAATTACTACTACTACTTTACTACTAACTGCGCCCACTAGAACCCCTGTGAATAAAATAGTGTCTATAAAAAAGAAAAGGCAATCAACTTGATGTAACCTGTTGTAAACATTTTGATGAATACAAGCTGTGCTCAAAGGGAGTTTTATTGACCATTAGATGAAACAAATGGTTTCGTTAAAAAAAAAAAAAAAAAAAAAAAAAGTACTGCTGCAAAAAGATTTTTACAAGATACCTGATTAGAATCTTCATGGCAAGACAAGTATTGGCAAGGCACATCTATCCTTTTGGGTATAACAATTTTAAATTTCTTTCTCAAAATAGTTGGTTTTTAACAAAATAAATACAGCTTTGTCAGTTTTTTCTATTGGTATAAACCAGAACGTGATAAATTGGTTTAATTGAGTTTTTATGAAAAATAATCACATTTAAACCTAGAATTTATTTTTCAACAACCAAATATAATGAATGGTTCAGATTCTCAAAACGAAGGGGAATAAACAAACAAATCCCCAAAATGTTCCAAGTATTCTTTTTTTTTTTTTTACCGCAAATTCATTGTCGGGGTTTTTCTCTCCTTTTCGAACAGGCCGTGAATACTCAAACCGTTGGACTTCGTTCACCCTATAGAAACTGAAAAAAGGGAAAAGCACAATGAAAATCAAATGCTATCTGTTTAGAAATTGCTGCTAAACTCTATTACTAGGAAAAAAGTTTCTGCATAAACATACAATGCTTATGGGACCACTGTTTTCCAGGGGAAGGATGGAATCTCTGCTAATATTAAGAATACCCATGGAATGCCCTGGCAATTACCACCCTCCTTGGCTGTGTACAGATTTGTTATACAAAAACAGGAACCAGTTTAAGTGTTATAAAGGAGACTGATAAAATTGCAAAACCAACCTAAACTCACCTCACGATTTGTTCTGACACTGGCCTGTGAAATTTAGATGGTAAATCCAGTTTTGGCTTTACAGTAAAGCACTGAATATCTGAAATCAGAGGTTAAGAACTGAAAAGCGAGTTTCCATCACACAGAACAGGCAGTTCAACGGGAACACGAAAAAGGACAGAACAACAGAATTAATGCATTCCACCCATAAAGCCAGAAGTCTTGGCCATAAATCCTCGATGTGTGTGGCTGCAGGAGCCGCTGTACAACCCAAGGATACACTGGCCGGAGGAGTTTTTAATGTCATCGCCTGGTGGAGACGTCGTTTTCATTTTTTCTGCATTTGGGAACTGAGTCAACAGCCTTGCTTCGAAGTCTTCGCGGCGTTCATACTCCTTTCCCCGGTAAATGAAGACTTTGTTCTGGAAACAAATCGAGAGGTGAAATCCTAATCCTCAGCACAAATGGATTTCCTTACCTGTAATTCAGTACTGAGATCATCAAGCACGTGCTTACCTTTAGGCATATGTATAAACTACACTAAATTCAACAGGATCCAAATACATGATTTCAAGAATCTATAAAATAGGTGCCCACTGAAAATGTATTAAGACAAATTATGTCCTCTACCAAATCCAAGATCTTCCTCTGCAATTCCTCTCATCCACCTTCCCCAGCTAAAGGTGGAATGCATGTAAATAAGCAGAATTAGGCTTTTTATACACAAACATTTATTAAAAGGCATTGAGGTGAGCAAGCAAGAGTAGTAGAGAAAAGTATAAACAGAAAACAATGCTAATTTTAGGAGGAAGGTCCAAAGATACTGACTCTTTTCGAAAGACTGATACACCCCAGACTTCATATCAGTCTACTAGATTCTTGCCATTGTACAGTTGCCTGTAGACAGCATAACTTTTAAATTACGTATATTGTATTTCTAAGTATTGGTTTCTTCTTTTAACAATAAAGAAAATTAAGATATATTTTACACAGTCCATTTATATACTGAACAAGCACATTAAATTCTAAAGAAAAATGTAAAACACAACTTGCATATTTTTAACTGATCAAACATATTGAAGTAAGTTTTGATATGAATGTAACACTTGCATCTGAATATGCTTACCCTCATTACTCATCTCGAACACTTGGTGAAAAAATTACACAGCACTTATTAGAAAAAGGATGTTAGGACTAGGGGTAGAAAACAGGAATAGTTTACATTTGTCCAGTTGGGTTCAGTTCTGCAACAGCGCCCTTTGAAATGCACATGTGAAAGAATACTCTCTATTTCAGGGAAAAAAAAAAAAAAAAGAAGAAAAAAGGGCAGATGCCTAAGAGTTGTATATATACACCTGTAATTCATGTCTATATACCTGTAATTCACAGGAAAAATTCCAGAAGAAAAAGCTTGTATTGAGGAATTTCTCAATCAGGAAGGCACTTTAATAGCCTATTTTTCAGAGTTTTTACCGCTCATTTATTATAAACTGACCAATCCATGAGGCTTTTGTAAACCAATGTGTTTTCCTGCACTTAAAAAAATCCCATTCAGCTGTGAAGAGAAGAAGCAGTTCCATATTAATATATTGGATTAACGCTGTTTTGCATTGTATCCCTTTGACTATGCAGTTTAACACACTGCTTAACAGGAAAGTTGTGTTATGCTCTCTGTGATTTTGCCTTTTGCATGGCTGAGTTAGAGCTGAGACAGACTCACCCCTGGCTTCTGCTGTGCCTGTTGTGACCCCAAGGCAACCCCTCTCCTGTTAGCAGCTCTGGATCACTGGATATTTGTGATGTTTCTACAGGATAACGTTGCACTTTTGAGAGCAACTGTACCTGTGATAAAATTTCACAACAACTCATAGCAACAATCCCCTTTGCAAAGTTATCAGTGATTTTATTGTACCTTCATCATTTTAAAGATTCCTGATAACACAAGTCTTCCCTATAGGAGTATCATAAAACTGTTGTTCAGCTGGAGAAGAGAAGGCTCCAGGGAGACCTTAGAGCGGCCTCCCAGGACTTAAAGGGGCTACAGAAAAGGGGAGAGGGACTCTTGATCATGGGGGAGGGATAGGACAAGGGGTCACAGTTTTAAACTGAGAGAGGGGAGATTTAGATTAGATGTAAGGAAGAAATTGTTCCCTGTGAGGGTGGTGAGGCCCTGGCACAGGTTGCCCAGAGAAGCTGTGGCTGCCCCCTCCCTGGAAGGGTTCAAGGCCAGGTTGGACGGGGACCATTCTGTGATTGTGTGATTCTATGATTAAGTGAAAGGTTTATTTCTCAGGGTTTTTAAAAGCCCTTCTCTATTTTAATAAACCATGAAAGATCAGCTAACTGCAAGTAATGTGACAAACCCAGCTTTATCAGCACTCACTGGATTCATTCAGTTAGTCAGGCTTCAGCATAGGCTTGGGCTTGCTCCTGGTATTTATTATGACATAATCTGAGAGAGTTAAGATGCAATTACTCAGTTATAAGCAGGAACTCATCTCCTAAATTAGTATTTCCAGGAGGAAACCTACCACCCGCCCCTGGCCTGAGAATAAATCTCTCTGAGTCTCCTGGACTCAGAGAATAATCTGAGAATAGTAATAATTTTTTTTCTTCTGTCTTGAACTGCCTTAATCTACTGTAACTCCTCCACAGGGAGAGTCTCTTTCCAAATTGAAAATCCTCAGCTCTTAAGAGAGATACAAGCAGCACAGCAGCTAAATAGCTAACGTGTTATTTCCATGTCACTGACTGCCAAGTGCAGAGACTCATGATACAGGTGCAATTCAGATGTGTTCAATCCCCATCCTCCTTTAGCCACTAACTCAACTCCAGAGCAATCCTGGTATCAGCAAAAAAAATCTAAAATGTTACTAGATTTATGTTGCTGGCATCAACCACGTGACATATGTTTTAAATTGACACATGACTCAGGAAAATCAATGATAAAAGATTGCTTTTAAAGGTATCACACACATCTCCGATTTAGTTTTGGTGACTATGCTGGAAAGGACATTCACATGAAAACATGGTCACGTACAAAAGGTTTCTCTATCATACTCTCGTGTATATATGTATATACACACACATACACACCTTTCAGGCAAAAATGTCACCGTTTCAGATGGTGCTGCTTATTACCCTGATTTAGGGATCGGGTGGTATATCTTGATACCCTGAAGAAGTATAAAGTATTGGATATGTTTGAAGAAAAAGCTTCTCTACTAAAATTCAACTATTCCATATTAGAAACTGGAAAGGAAAAACCCAACATTTGTTTTATACACCTGAAAACCAACCATCAATGTTAGGTAGATTGTAAATAACGCACTGTAATGTACTTTCTCCAACCTAGGGCAATTTCCAAAGCAAGAAATCTTGCTACTGTCTGTGGAAAAAGGTTGGACACTTACCCTTATGAATGTTGGAAATCCCTGGCCATAGTACCCAACAGCAAAATAGTCTGGTTTTGGTCTTATCACTTTCACAATGTTTTCATAGAACTGAGCTTGCTTCCTCTGCAAAATAAATAGGAGGAATTTTAATGACCGAAATTTTAAGGAGATTCCTGGTACTTAAGATAAAGAACTCCTTTATGTGTATCTCTAACTTAAAGATGGCTATGTTTCATTCGTCCCTTTTTCTTCACCTTTCTATCAGATATATGCTAATATTTTGAAATACTAGACTGTAGCCATTATTTTTATGCTCATCTTGGTGAACCTCACTGGTCCATATCCAGTACTTCAATTTTGATGAGGCCAGGAATTCACAAGGCAGCCTGAATTCCCTTCGGCTGTGACACTGTCGATGCCGAAACACTGGAATGATGAAGCACGTACCGCCCAAGCCAGCTCATCTCGATGGTGCTGACGTCTCAGTTTTCGGCTGCTACATTTCATTACATTTTTCTACTACTTCTTTTCCCTATTTACAACTATTTATTTGCACACAGAAAGCATGCAGTTGAGAATGCAGAAAAATTTAACTTTTGGAAAAAAAACATGCATGTCAGACACCGTCTGTTTTCAAAGCCGAATCCTTCTTTTATCTCAAATGATGAAATAATAACAAATGTGCAGCTTCAGACTATCTGCTCATTAACTTATTTTTAGTCTATTACTTTCTGTGAGAGAATGAATTCTGATTTGGGGTGAGGTTTACTACTCTCCCCTACAAGAGGTAACAGTGAATGGCAAGAAGACTTCAAAGACCCAAATCTGTCGTGTATTTCTCAGTTCACCACTAGCAAAAATATTTTGTCATTTGTGAATTGTATTAGAGTCTAATATTTAATATTGCTCGAATAAAAGAGGCAATAGGGAGAACAGAAAGAAACAAGAAACTTTTAAATTTTACTGTGGGGGAAAAAAAGAGCTAGCATGCTAATGCTGTTCAGCATGGGGTATATGAGACCTGGCTCACGTGGGAGCGTGAATTTTGATCTTTGCCTTATTAGGGATGAATGCCCAATGCACGCAGGTACTTATTTTTGTGACATCTCTCTCAGTTTCTCCTGTCTGATAAATAAAGAGCAGATAAACTCGGTTGTCTGATGTGAGAATTGGAAGTTCTGGGTCTCCCCTATTAGAAGAGGGAGAAACTCCATTTCCATACGCAGATGAACTACACCTGGTTTACACCACTGCCTGAAATTATGTAACTTAATGTAAATAATGACATATTTACTGTGCAAGAGAAATGGTGAAAAATACATAACTCAGTATTACCAGCTACAATGTATAAAGTGTAAATTCAGGCTCTTCCAAAATGGGTTCAGTATGGTAAGTAAAGAGTGGTTGCCTTTGTGACAAAGCCATTCATGTTCCCACGTGCAAGCATAAAGGAGATGGAAAATTAAAAATAAGGTGCTCAGAGAGTAGCTACCCGCTAGTGAATAATCATATCTGACACATGAGCATCATTTCTAGCTGAGGAACAATCTCTACCAGATTCCTTTTATATTGAAATGAAAAATATTCTCTACTGAACATAGCTCTACCAACAGTAGTGCAGGCAGCAGACCAAGGACGACCCTTCTGGCACACCACAGCACCTGAGAAACGCTCTGCGTACACATCCCTTACCTCCTGCAGTACAAAGCATCGTGAAACCAGGCTCCAGATTTGTTAGACAAATCAATACAACCAGTCTGACACTAAAACCACTTAAAATGCCACAAAAGGAGGACCATCAAAAAGGGCTATAAATTCAGCTCTAGGGAACTGGACAAAACAAAGAAGATGATGTAAAGGAGTGAAGAAACCATAAAATTGAGAGAAGTGGTATTTACCTTTATTCTTTCCTCCCCAAGAAGGGATATTCTGGGGAGATGGGGATGAGATGCTTCTGTGGAGATGGCTCCTAGCCACCTTCAAACTGAGCACTGGTGTCAGCAGCGAAAGAGGGTGCAATGACACCGTATTAATGCCCAGCTCAGACCGACTGGGATAAAGCAGATAAAAAATTCAAAGAAATTAAGGACTCCGGTGAGTGCAAAGGTAAAACGTATCAAAAAGTCAAGACTTTTCAGAACCAAACTGGAATCATGTCCCAACTCCTGTGAAAATGATTGAGAAGTTATGAGGGACAATGACAGCTGCCATTTATCATTTTGGAGAAGAGCAGGAGAAAAAAAACGGTGCAGGCATAATGAATGGGTAACATCAGGGCAAAAATAACTGACTCTAGACATGAATGCTTGGGGATTATTCATACCTAAAAAAAGAAATGTGAATATGGAAAGACACTTGAGAGAGAATGGGGATTTTTTCATGTTCCCATTTATATTTAAATTCCAAATTTCCTTTTATACCCCAAATAAATCAGCTTAACATTATCGAAATATTTTTCTTTCAGCTAAAAAAAAAAAAAAAAATTTCAATCTTTTTCAGGCACTCCAGTGGTAGCCAGTTAATCAACATTCGTCCAACAAAGCCAAAGAAGGCATCTATTTCTGCATTTTACTGTCATAAGAGAGATTTTCAATGGAATTTTAAAAGCTTAGAAATACTGAAAAACTTGTTGCAGTGTCTATGTCATTAAAAAAACCTACCAGCAGTTCACTGAGTTGTTCATAATCAAACATTTCATTTTCATACTGTTCTGCAAGTTCTTTACCCAAGGCAATGGCCTCTTCCCACATCTGTTGAAAAAAAGCCACAAAACAACAAAAAACCTGAATTACAAACCTTGGTTAAACAATAACATTGAAATAAAATAAATCTTAATAAAGCACAATAAAATGCATTGTGTCACATGCCTGCAAACACTGTGCATCTGACGTGCCAAATAGCTGTGGCAGCATTACCCACGTCTCTATTTGATGCAAATCAAGTAAAATGATCAAATTGCTTCAGAAATAAAATTATTCCTGCTAGCCCAACTAGATATCCAATAATGTGTAAACACGACCTGCCCTCAAAGAAACCCAAAACCCAGGACTTTGGATAGATGCTGTTGATTGATTATAGTTCATAATCACCTCTCTCTCCCTCTAATATCCATAATCTATATTAGACAGGACAGGCAATTTGCAGATACTGCTTTGAACAAATATTCATTATATTTCCATCGGGTTTTTTTCCTCTCTTGTTCTTCAACCATGAAATTCAGCAGCCGTCTCAACTGACCCAAAGAAATTTAACAATATCCTTCAACTCTTCAGAAGCCAACAATCTTAATGAGGAGCAGCAAGAATGTTTTTAAATGTGTATTTCTCACATTTTTCTATTCTAAATATAAAGAACCACTCAACCCCAAAAAGATGCTTAAATTATCACACCAGGCTATGTAAGATCAAACTTGATGATTTTTCTTTGCTACTGAAATTTGGCTGGCACTGCTGACCTCACTTTATTAAAAAAAATGAGATTTGGAATGAGTGATAAATCTATTTGGTTTGTATTACCCTTCATCTTACATTTAAATCCCCTGTCCACACCACCTAATTCTCCTCTCAGCATCAGGCCACATGGTCCTTGCCCTGGTGCAATACTGAGATGGCTGCAGTTGCCCAAGAGCAGTCGGATGAAGGAGGGCTGAGGAAAAGGGCTGAACATGTTTCCCCATCGCTCCCCGAAAACATCCACCTTTGGGAATGAAGAGCTTGAGGTGAAGCACCACAGCTTCCAAAGACGGTGGGAGTTGGGTGCTGGGGAGGGAGAAGGGGAACGGTGCTCCTGGGGAAACCTTCACACACACAACTGAGTCCTGCATCCACCCCATACAGATGCCCCAATCCCATCCTCTTTAAAGCACTAAGTAAATAAGAAATATTTTACACCCCCCAGACACCCTGAAAACCAAAAGCCCCTCAAAACACACAAATGAAATCCCACCACTCAAAGACCAAAATCAACGTCGGGTGAATTTTATTTGTCTTTTGATCTGCAAGTTGAAATCACATTGCTTTGTATACCAGGAAAACTTGGAAAAAAATAAGACTTTTAGGAAAATTCCTAGTTCTAGCTACTGATTTAAAAATACAAGTAAAACACTGAACATTCATATGACTGTCAGTACAACCAAGACTACTGCCAGCACTGGCTGAGGAGTCAGGCAGGGCACAGCTACCTGTGATTTAGTGGCACAAACACCAGACTGGGACCTAGAATACCTTTTTTTCCCTAGGAATTGGCAATATGGAGCCCAGCTAGGCTGAATACTCAGTAAGCCTTCCCCCACATGGAACACGCCAATGCCACAAAAGGAAGAGGTGGCTTGGGTCCTACCGGTTTGCCCTCTGTCCCTGCTCCTCCCTGGAAATGAGGAGCCAATTTTCAAGTGGAGGGCACCCATCCTGCAAACCCAAGGATGGACTGAAAAATTGTCCTGACAGACTGAGAGGGAAGCAGCAGCCTGAAGAAGCTGGGAGCTACTGATGGTGGAGGAGATGAGGAGCTGCAAAAGGAAAAATAGTTACAAGAGACTGCAGAGAGAAAGGACAGAGATTTATGCTCTCGAAGTAAGGGAGTGAAGTGAAGAGAAAATATGGGCCAGAAACTACATTGGTATGGCTGAGGGAAAATGAGCTTTTGAGTTCTCAAGAAAACAAATGGGCAGATGCTTGGGCAAGCAGAGACTGAGCAGTGACCTAATTTGAGACAGAAACATGATGGATACTCACAAGGGGCAGAGCCTGGTACCTACATTAACATTTCCTTACAGCTCCACGTGATGTTTGACCCCTTCTCTTGATTCTTCTCATTTCTACAACAAGGTTCATAATATTATTTATCTAGGGAAGAGGACTGGAACGAGCATGAGTTACCTCATGTTTGTAAAGTGCCTTGAAGATGAAAAATCGCATCAGAATGACTAATTACAATCATCGTAATGAGGGATCACGTCTGCAGGAAATCACAAGGCGGATTGTACACTCTGCAACGCAATTTTTGTAAACGGAAGGATCTGAATGTTTTTATCTGTATTATGTATCTAATCTACAATGATGATACAGAGCATATTTTTATTTCTAAACAAAAATTAACATGAGTTTAAGAGCAAAAGCGTATTTGAAGAAAATGGAGTACATTTTCACATGCTAGGCTGAGTTGATTTTGACTCAGAAGAGCAATATACTACCAATGTACAGAAACTAAAGTAATATTCAGTTGTTTGGTAAGTCAGCAAGTGAAACCTTTCAAAATCACTTAACCTTTCTTCATATTGACTGCCATTTTCTTTTTAACTTCAGTCATCCATAACTTCTGCACATTTTCATTTCAAAGAAAATGGTGTTACCATAATTTTCCTTGCCATGGTTCTGTTTGTGTGTTCCAGATTTAACCAGTCCCTCTCCAAAATCGAAGCACTTCTACTCTCTTTTCTGTTGTGAAAATATTTATAGATGATCTCAGGCAAACAGCTTTGGAGCTGAACGAGACTGGAAATAAATGGAAGTCTAAATAATTTTAGATTTGCATTGACACCATAAACAAACTCATTCAGTTCTTCCACTGAATCCCGGATAAGCACAGACGTTGCGACGCATTTGCAAAGCATGTCTGGCAACTTGAAGCACCAGCTCGGTGCTCAGGCTGTGTGATGTTTAACGCTAACTAACTGCACCTGATCATCAAGAGGCAGGGGTTTCCGGATTAGCGGTGGGAGGAGAGGAGCTGAGTGGGCTGAAACGCCGTGTTGGCATTGCTCAGCATGAGTGCCATCGTGCCACCACAGTGAGCCCGACCCAGACTGTCATCTATAGTGCTGCAATGCTCTGGAACCCATCAACACTTCAGGAAAGACATGGACCTGTTGGAGCAGGTCCAGAGGAGGCCACAGAGATTCTTGGGGGGCTGGAGCACCTCCCCTGTGAGGACAGGCTGAGAGAGTTGGGGGGGTTCAGCTGGAGAAGAGAAGGCTCCAGGGAGACCTTAGAGCGGCCTCCCAGGACTTAAAGGGGCTACAGGAAAGGGGGGAGGGACTCTTGATCAGTGACTGTAGGGATAGGACGAGGGGTCACGGTTTTAAACTGAAAGAGGGGAGATTTAGATTGGATATAAGGAAGAAATTCTTCCCTGTGAGGGTGGTGAGTCCCTGGCACAGGTTGCCCAGAGAAGCTGTGGCTGCCCCCTCCCTGGAAGGGTTCAAGGCCAGGTTGGACGGGGCTTTGGGCAACCTGGGCTAGGGGAAGGTGTCCCTGCCTGTGGCAGGGGGGTGGGACTGGATGATCTTTAAGGTCCCTTCCAACCCAAACCAGTCTGTGATTCTAAAACCAGACCTGTGCTGTCAAAGGCACTGCATACACATCAATGCTTATAGGTAGCACAGCACTGCCACCAATTAAATAACAACTTTAGCAGAATGAAATCTTGGTTTTGATTCCCCCCCCCCCTCCTTGTCAGCCAAGTGTAAACACACTGGAGCAGAGGCTCCATTTCTGTTGCACCTACCTCAACCTGAACAAACCCTTTAGATGTTACTGAATATTAATATTAATAATGAATTTTATAAATGTTTCAGAGCCTAAAAAATGAATCCTCAAATTAAATATGATATAGATTTAATTCACCTACAATAAAGACACAGTAATCGCACAATCCTAGCATCCTTCCTAGTAACCATTTCCCTACCTGTAAGTGGAGAAGAATAGGAAAAAAACAGGTATTATGAGCCACATTTGCTTCTGCCTTAAATTACTGGAATTACTTTAAAAATTCTTTAAAAGTTAGTTTACAAGTTATACTGCTCATATTTTGTCACATTATTTTTAATGGAACACTTTCAGGTATAGAGAAGAGATAAAACTATCATACTGCAAATACATGATAAAAGTGCCTCACCGTGGGAAAAGATTCTTTCCATTTTTGCCAGCCTCTAAGCTGGTACCTCTCCAGCCAAGGGATCTGTCTTAGAGAAAAGCAACTACTTTTTGTTGCTGCTACCTCTTAAAAATCCCAGTCTGCTCCAACATCTCTATTTTGAAATCCAATTGTCCGGTTCAATCCTCTGAAGGAACAACAAGAAGTTGTATTATAAAACTCAATTTGTAAAATGCCAAGTGCTCTGAACTCCAGAGGTCCACGAGTCCATTAACCACCCGGCTTCTCCCTCGGCCGTTTGCACAGCTGGACCACAACACCTGCAACATCTCCAAAAACAGAACCAAAGCCGGTAATTTTTCCAACACCGTAACAGAAGCAGGAACTGTGTGTTTAAAATCCCCTGCACAACCCTCCGAAAAATTTCTCTGTTTACTACAGAGCAAATTTATTCAGGTGAGGACAGCACGGCTGTGGCAAAGGATCCTGATAAATGAAATCTATATTCTTGAAGGTCAATAACTCCCAATCTGCTGCCTCACAGATTTCCTGCCTTGGAAGGTTTCCCAGGTTTGCCTAGGACATGGCAGGTCTTCTGGAGGAATGAGCCGTACAGGGAGCTACTACACAGGATTTGTACGGTGTACAACTCATTAATGTGAGAAACAATTTATCTGGAGAGTGTACCAGAGAGAGAGGTTGGCGATAGAGGAAGGAAAATGCTTCTTTTATACTGAAGGCGTAAGAAAAATGTGTATAGCCTAAATTTAGTTGTGTAGACATGAGCTGCAAATTGTTATGGGAAAGACTTTGATGATGCAGAAGGAGATCTTTTTAGGGAAAACCGAGCAATTCAATTTATTTTTGAAGCTGGATTGCTTGTTGCCCAGAAAGAACTGCAGCATCCAATTTAGTTTTGGAGGTTCTTTAATAGCAGCAAAGGAGGATCTTAGGATACTTCTTAGCTCCTGCTGAGTTAACGGTCAGTAAAAATAAAATAGTCTAGGGTAACAATATTATCATGCAATATTCTGATGTATGAGGGACATTCCAAGCTGTTTAAATTTCAGATAGTGTTAATTAACCGTCATGTAAGCTTAATATTTTAAATGAAATGTCAAAACACAGTATTTCCCTATTGCTAGTATTGCATTCAAGATATGTAAGATATAGCCATGCTTGGAAACCCTTTAAAAGAATTTACTATATTCCTTTGGAACATGGTCAAACACTGTATCTTTCCCCTCTGAAAACTGTCTCTGTCCTTCACAGTTCTCAGGACGGGCTCACGATCTGATGTGGGGTATGAGCTGGACATGAGCCTCGCGCCAATTTTTGGCAGACAGGTGAATTTCACCACTATCTTCTTAGACGGAAGAAAAAGCCATTTGATGCCATCCTGTGAGCTGGAAAAAATCCACATTTTAAGCCAAAGCATGGCATTTACTGCGTAGTTTCAAATACTTTGTGTTTTGTAGCTCCAGTAAAAGCTTCTTTTTTGTGGGGGCTGTGGGGGGGGAAGAGAAGGGAAAGAAAGGAGGAGCAGAAACAAATGAGCAGTGTGCATTTATTTACTTTTTTCTCCCTGGGACCAACGCTTTCAATTTATGAAGGAGCAGTGGAAAACACATACTGATTTATAGACTGCGGCATCCACTGGCAAACTTGAAACTCGTTGCTGTTTGTACATTTTATCGTGCAGGAGTAAGAATGCTGCTGCTTCCTTTATGGCTCCAGAGACCACACAGGCCTGTTTAAAAAGAAAATCTTATCTTTGTCAATGACACCGACCATTTCTTGGCTTCAGTAGTTCATTAGCGCTGACTAACATCAACTGCTCCACATGGGCAAAATTTTACCTCCTTCCCTACTACCACTATTTTTCCTTCTTGTTCTGAGATACTCTAACCTACCAATTTTGAAAGTCCCAGGATTAAGGGCTTTGTTGAAAATTACAAAGCTTCAGCAAAACACAGAAAGAGCAAACACTTCAGAGCAGTTCAAAGGATAGGTTAGACTGCCGTGATAAGCGTGAAGATAAGGCTTTTAAGGGCAAAAGCCAAGAGAGATGGAGATGAGACTGGAAAGTGCAACGCGGTGGAGAATAATAATCAAGGAGAGAAAACTAGGTGTATACTAGGGAAACTTGAAAGTAACAACATTTAATTTTGGAAACAAGTTGCTTAGAAGAGTAATGAAAAGTATTACTAATAAGGAATCAAATCCATGAAGCAGAAGAACAGCAAAATACAGAAGTTGTATCTGAAAATGCTAATTTACTAAAGGTGAAAGGTGTACTTCAGAAGATTGGTTTAAGGACGAAAAATCAAATAGAAGTAAAAAAGCAAGCTTCCTAAGAATAACATATTAAAAAATAGAAATAAAAATGCGGAATCTTAACTGGATCTCAAACTACAAATAACAGGGATATTCATGGTGAAGGCTAGTATTTTGTTCTCAGCCAAAATGAGATGCCCGCACTCCTGCTTTCAGTGCAAGCCCACGCTCCGTATTGTTAAATCACAAATTTCTCAGGCACTTCTGGTCTAGAAGTGAAAGGTGCACTCCATTCCAGTCTGTATATGGAGGATTATACCTTCCTCTAAATTCATCTCCCATGAATACTAATATTTAGGGAATAAGCCTCATTCCCCCTGGGAAATTACTCCGTTAAGAGAAAGGGATCATCATTTTTGAGAGGCTGAACTACACCATCCTTTAAAAAAAGAAAAGTCAACGTTTTAAAACCAAGTGTCACCTTTTAGAAAATCCCTCTCCTTCATTTCTTCTACATAACGTTTCCAACCACATCTATCTCCCCTCTCGAGTCCACCGCTTACCCACTGGGCTAGAGAGGAAGAGGCACAGTCTCACAACAACTTTAAAGCAAAAACTTCTGTAAAAGCCTGGACGTAGCTCTGCAGCTCTCCAGGGTACAGTGACCTTCTTTTGACATCTCTTGTGAACTTTACGGCAAGAGAAAACAAAGCAGTGGGATCAACCCAGAGTGAATTGCCAGGCAGGGACACAGCCGGGTGATTATGGTAAAAAAAAAGATGAACTGGTTAGTATATCGATAGAGTCTTCTACAAATGCACAGCAAATACTATTTTGGATGTGTCACTGATCACAGAATGGTGTAGTTAAAGTAGCTGCTGGACTGCAATTGCAAAGTGCGTAGGTAAATGTAAGAAGTTGATTTAACCCAAGGACAGAACATCCCAAATGAGAGGATTCCCTTAATTCTATGGTGGAAACTTCAAGTTTGAACTTCCTGACATTTGAAAATTCATATAAGGTGCTCATATTCTCAGTGTATATTGATTTTCTTTTTCCTTTTCATTGAACAATACAAAAAGTTAAAAGTTATCACCAACTTGAGTGACCAGATAATGAGAGGAGAAATATCTGTAACTAGGGAAGGCTGCTTTGAAAATGAATCATCTCCACACACACACAGAAAAATCACACAGGAGTCCTATGACTTGAGTTACGCAAAGGAATAGGAGTAAGTAATCACAGTGGTCCCTTTGATATCATTGTTCACCAAAAATTTTCAGAGTAATGAAGATTCAGTTCTTTAACTATGAGGGAAAGGAAAAACACTGAATTTTCAGTGCTTTTTCTTTCAAAAGCAGGCAGAGCCTTCTCTCATTTCTAGTTGTAAAATCTGAAAAATTTAAGAATGGTTATTCAGTCGAACAACAGTCTCTCAAGCGTGGATGCCGTGCTGTGTAATGTGGCGCAGGCTGGAAAGTAAGCAGCAGGTATTTTGCCTGCTGTTTATATAAACAGCTCATTAGTGCTATCAGCAGAAACGGGTGGGTACAACTTTAAGACAGGCTGTTTTCAATGTAGATATAAAGGATGCTGCAGCTTTTAATTTACAGCTAAAACGCGTCGGCCTGGTGCTCAGAAGAACAATTCCCCCCGCCTGTATACTAGCACCATAAAAGACTAACTGTGAAGCCATAAAGATGTAAAACAACAAAATAAAAACATGTGATTTCTGTCTTTTCCTTTCCAGAGAGGAATGTAATATTAAAATACACTTTTAAAGCAGCTATGACCCTAATTCTAACGAGGTTCTCCTTGCCCGCTGTTAAAGGGTTAGTAAAAGCTTTTTGGGCAGCAGAAGTGTGCTGTGCAAACCAACAGTATCCTCTGTGTAAGCACCACGGCACCTACACAAGCCCCAGCCCCACTGGGTTTGAGCAGCCTGGCTCTGTCCCAGTCTAGAACTACAATTTTCTGAGCATCATTTATCAGCAACTTCTAAATATTGCATTAAGATAAGGTATAAAATTTGACCTTTTAAGCAAAGTTTCTATCAAAATACTGATCTGATTCTGCTAAGAACTTACTTGGAAAACATGAGCTGGTTGGATAATATTCTAGTTCTACCAGAAGATGACGTTTTTGTTTGCACTACATTTATGCAACAAAGATTGTTTTTAAAAACCCAAGTTTATGTTCCTGAAATATTCTGACAAAGAGATCTCTACATCTGTATTTAAACATTTTGTGCATGAAATATCCAAACACTGATACATCCCTACATCTCCCTGTCTACCAAATTAAACCCCTTCATCTCTGTGCACTCTCCCCTTCCCACCATGCGATGCTGGATGCAAATCCATCTTGCAATAAAAGATGCAATTGCCATGAAATATTCTCATCCAAGGATATTTCTGCCTTCTTATGATGTGAACCACAGACATCCACTCTCTGAGGAAATTATTTTGTGTGCATGAGAAAAAACAAGGGTAGCTGAAGGATTGTATTAGCTATTGTAATTGCCAGAAAAAGTAAGTCCCCCAAATTACATGCATCACTTTTTTATTTTCTCCGTGGCATCATATGCACATATATTTACCCTTAACACAGCACTTATAAATGTACCATTGATTTCTTTTTACTTTTTTTTAGTATCATTATCTTTAAGTGCTAGCTGGTGGACCATTTACATAAAGCATTCCAAATAACTTATAATAAGTTAAAGCTCCCTGAAGGTCACTGGATGCAAGCTATGTTTACTATTCAACTTATAAGTTAGAGAGAAAAGCAATGAAACATATTTGGACTTTTTATTTTCCTTTTTACCTTGCCCTTGTCAAAGTAATGGATAATTTCTTGATATAGTTGATCTTTCAACTGTCCTTGAGTAGCAGCCTGGTATCCATCCCGCTGGGTAAGATGTGCTGCACATGCTTCTTCTGACCACTAAATCATACAAGAAAGAGGGGAAAAGTGAAAACAAATCAAAAGTTATGAAATATGTCAGTAAAATTAGGCTAAAGAAAATACACATTTTTTATTTGAACAACTGGTACCACAGCTAATTCGCTAACAAAGATTTTTTTTTTTTTTTTTTGCAGTTGTGTACTGTGATTCCCTGGGCACAAGACCATTTATTTGAATGCTGTAATTGGAGGCTAATTACATATATCAGCTGGAAGGAAGCTTCTTGAGGTGGCTTCATTTCCTCAAGTGAGTTTGATGATCTTGACCTTGGCCTGCTGATGGTACAACCTGCTGAATGCATAACGAACTCTTGCAGGTTTATGTTGAGAGAAGGCCCGAAGCCAAGATACATCACTTCAAATGGGAAGGACCACAGGCACAGAAATTAAACTGCTAAAATTCATCGAGAACGCTTGGAGGCGTGGAAGAGTGCCACTAACTTTATACAGCCTGTCTGCAATTAGTAGCTCTTGCTCTTCTAGCAAAAGCCTAACACATGAGGAGCCAGGCCCAGACATTAAATGGATTTCCTCCTAGACCTGAGAGGACCAGGCAATTCCCTACACCTTTCTTCCTTGCACCTGCATATTCTGGTGTCCAGGGAGGGACAGATACAGCTGAAACCTCTGGACTCCAGTATTTGCATCACCCCTTTTTCACCTCCCACTAATATTTCCTATGACCTACCCAGGGATGAGACAATTGTGGAGCCTTTTCCCTAGACAGGACACTAAGACTATAGCCTACCTTTCCACAACTGCCTATTTTCATGAGGCTAGCTGGAAATTAATACCTTAGAGACTCACCAACGTCTATCAAATCAAATGACAAACCTCCCTGAAATCAAATACAACTTCTCATAGACCTTTTTCAGTCAGGGACAGGTGCCCCAACAGGACTTGTTGCCTTAAGAAACCGAGTTCAAAAAAATAAATTAAAGAACTGTTCACTTTCTTCTCTGAAAATCAGAGTTACTAAGGGGGGAGGACTGCCCTCTGAAATAAAATGGCATAACTTTAGGAAAAGATCATGTCGAGATCAGCAACTTAGATTTATTCACAGAACTGCTGTTACATCACCCAGTTTTACCCCCTAGATCTCATTAAATTTCACCCAATTACTTCTTAAATTGGCCAAAACATTTGTCTTTGGATAAAACAGACAATTTTGACCACTTTGTACTGCAAAGTTGTATTTCTGAGCAATGCAAACCTCATGGTGTCTGCAGTGCAATGGCATTTTTTCCAGCATACTAAGAGCTTCTATCTTCTGTTAGTTTTGAACATCTTAATTTTGACTAAATGGGTAAAAAATACAACTAAAATGTCTTTTCTTAAGTGTGCTTCATCAGCTTGCAGTAATCTGGAGAAAATGACGGTGGCTCTCTCACCACAGACACAGCCTTCTCACAAATTTAAAGGTGAAATTCTCGAAAGCTCTCAGTCTTGACCTAAACGTGATCCCATTAAAATCAGTGTGATGAAATATATGCCAATGATGACTGTCATTGAAAATCCTGCCCTCAAGGTTTGACAGAAAAACTCAATTGCTTAAAGTTACACACACCACAATATTGCTGCTTCTCAAGCAATACTGAACTCCTCCATCCACTGCTAACTACTGGTAGTAACAAGATATTGTATTAGATAGATTGATACACTTTTATAATAAAATAATTCCAAGCTATAATGTAATTATCTTTATAAACAAACATCTGCTTAGTGATGTAAACCTGTGACATCTTTTATCTGCCATCTTCTATCAATTTGAATTATAAGAAAAGAAAATTGGGTATTTCTTGCCAATAAATTAGAGTAGATTAGGATACTCATCTGGTCTCTGAAGACATTCTGTAAGAAAAACAAAAACTGGCTAAACTCTAATTTAAGGTGACATAAAGCATAGTGACTAACAAGTTCAAGCCACAGTAGGTAAAAGTTTGAACGACATTTTATGGCATGGTTTATTCCATCATTTTTCCAGAAAACACAGCACCTGTGGAAGGAAATGAATGCTTTACCTTGTCTAAAAGGTTCATTCATGTGAAGTGTGATGAGCAAGTATTACACACCTTGGCAGTCCTGTTTTATGTCCCTCCTGGGAATGAGAGAGATCTCTGCAGCCCCGGACTCAGCAAGTTACTCACTTGAACTTGCACCCACAGGCAACCACCCGCCCCAGTATGTGTGATGGAAGGTGTCAGAGCCATCTCCTCACATCTTCACCTCTCTGACACACATCTCGGCACAGAAAATGTCACTACCAAAGTGACTGCATCCAGCAGCCTGTGGCCAGCAACTGCCCCCTCTTTCACTGATGTCAAAAGCTATCGCTACACTGCTTTTGCACTCCAGCTGAATCCTACTGATGTTTACTTGTGTAATAAGCCTCTATTTATTTTAAAATACAGTAAATACATTTTCAAAGTGTCTTAATTTAAATTGCACATGTATGTTCTGCATCATGTTTAGTCTTCTTATAGCTTGGATGCAGTTTACTCAGTTTTAAGGTACGAATAATTCTCAGTGCATCCATTAGAATTATTTCATTTAACACCTTCCACTTTTCAACTTCAAAATAGGTATTTTACACTCGCATTTCGCTTGGGACTGCTGAGATTAAATCAAAGATTGCTAAGAACAATTTGCAGCTTAGAACGAGATAAATTTCCTTTTTGAAATGGGGTGTCATTAGCATAGTTTCTGTAAAAATATTGAAGGCTTGCAGTAATACAGAAGGTTGCAATACACTCGTCATTGGCACGAGAAAGAGATGAAACGGAAGATGCAGTTCTCAATTATTCCATCCCTGACTCTGCCCCATACGACCATGGGTGCTTCTGTCCTTGAGGGGAGCAGAAAGAGATATAGGTCTCTCTTCAGAGAGAAAGATTTCACTGTAGGTGGTGAGATGTGAGGAAGAACAATGGGACTAAAGCAAATGCTTCAGAAAACATTAATTCTTATCAAACTTAGATTTTTATTTTTTCTATTGACTGCTTTTTAGAATTAAAACATAAAACTCCTTGCTAGCAACTCAGTCATGACTAGGCTGTATTAAACGGGATTTCACGACACAAGTGTCTGCTGTTGAGTCCTTCTATATGATAACACCGAGATCACAGTTGGCACATGCTGCCACGTTTGGGACACAATCCTGTAAACAAGCTGCATGACAGAGACAACACCATCTGTCCAGAAAGTTTTCAGTGAGATTAATGTTTATGAAATATGGCTTCATTACATTTCTGACTGACACTATATAGTGTTAAAAACTCAAACGCTTTATTTACAGGTGCTTTGTATAGATAACATTTAATTTATACATATTGCAGGTTACACCAAAACATTTCTTGAAGAATAGCAATACTGTTATGTCTCTTTAAATGTGCTATAAACTGTGTAAAACTGCATTAAAATGATATGTAGCTTTTAAGGGCATGAACTTGGAAAGAAGGCCATTTGAATTGTGTCTCTACGTTTTTGAAATCAAAACCAAATCTACAGATACCAGTTGATAACAGTCTCTAGAACTCCCTAGTACTGCCTTCGCAAAAACAATTCTGTGGGGAGTTGATTTACTAAGATATGTGTTTAGCTGCTTCCTCACATCAAATAATTTTGATATTTAAAAGAAATTTAGATTACAGCTTTGCAATTTATAACTTGTATTCTTGACTTGACCACGCTTCCACTCATTTCAGATGAAGATGAGTAAAGCGTGCTTTGACATATGCTAAGGGCAGAGGGCTGCTTTCCTGCATGTATTAATTACATGTGCAAAAGATAAAACTGACACAAGAAGCAGCACACAGTCGTTAATCGGGTTAAAGTGCAGATGTTCTAAGAGCGACAAACAATACAGCTATTGGTCACTGCTAACGTGATTTTCAAAACGTGCAGTGTATTTTGGTGTTTACCTTGAGGAGCTTTGCATGCAGCAGTAACGTGTAGGCAGCTTCCGTATAGTTATCACATTCTTTGTGCAGGTCACACAGCTTGTACAAATACCTGCAAGTAATAAAAACAATGGTTCTTAAAGAAGGTGGGTTCTTAAATGTTACTAAGTGATTTATTTTGAAGTCTACAATGGTTCAACTCTATCTTCCAACAACTACATATATGTGGGATTATTTAAAGCTCAGATTTCTGTGTGCAGACAACCTTTAGGTCCATTTTAACTCCCATTGTGTTCTTTTCCCAATGCGTATAAATGACTTGTGATGTGTAATGAATCCAGTAAAGATTCTGTGCAAGAGATATCACTCTAATTGTTCATCTACAGAGACAGATGTAGTCTTCTTCCTTAACTTCAACATCATCACGCCTCTGGAAGGGGATTCTCTTCATTTGTTTGTTGGGGTTTTTTAGTGACAATTTAAAAAACCCTCACAAAACTATTAAAACTGTAATTTGAAAATCCAGTGAAAACACAGAACTTTGATACTCATATGACACATACAAGTTTGTTAACAGAAATACAACAGATTTTGGGTGGGGGGTTGACAGTAAGAGGCAATTTGTCTTTACAGAGACGCTGAATAGGGCAGACCTACCACTCGTAACTTTACATGTTTGTCTAGTTATCAATCCTGCGTTTTGCTAATTTTTTTTTTTTTTTTGAAACTAATAAAGCACTAACCGAAACATTTAAACAACAGGAAGCAAGTTCACAACTGAAAATTCTTCCAAAAAGGTAACAAGCATCTGAGAATGAATTCATGAATAATACTTAGATACCGAAAATAGCATTAAAAACACAAACTTCATCATTTTAGCACAACGGTCTAGCCAATTTTAAGCCAAAGTACAAATAGAGGACTAGGAACCCTGAGGTTTACAAAAAGCACAACAACATATTACCATTTTTCCTTTGTGTGAAAATAGATTTTGAAAGGTCCCTGAAAGCTTTACATTTAAAGTAAGTATCAGTCATGATATCATTTAGTAGTCCTTTTTACCCCAAGTCACATATGCTGTGCCTCACTAGGAGGCAAAATTATTTCTTTGCTCAGCTTTCTTTTGACTTATTTATTTTCTTCATGTGACAACACTCCTGAGTATTTCAGTGTTCATCAGAATATAACTGATGGAGTTGGAGGAGGCAGACAAAAAAAATCTCATGACTGATTTCTAATGCTCCATTGTTCTCAGGGAAGATAAGCTTTTGCATGTGCTTAAGGTTCTGTCAAGGTATGTTTTTTCATTACTTCTTTTCCTCCAGCCCCCAAGTGACTGCTTAATATGAACTTAATTTTCTCTAATTACATTATACTAAGTCAAGCAGAGTTTGTCACTGGTCATGTTTACAAACCTTATGTACATTTCTTCTCTCTCAATCTCCTTGTAGAAATTCTGAAAAACATAATTTTGTTACAAAGTCTTTGATTTCACAGTCTGGAACATGCTCTAAATTAAAAATTAATAATTGCATAACATCAACCTCAAAACTGCAAAATGGAATTTGCCTCTAGTG
This sequence comes from Strix aluco, assembly GCF_031877795.1. Taxonomy (NCBI): domain Eukaryota; kingdom Metazoa; phylum Chordata; class Aves; order Strigiformes; family Strigidae; genus Strix; species Strix aluco. The sequence goes on along the minus strand of NC_133937.1, from coordinate 38,915,470 downwards.
ATAGAGCACAAGTTATTTAACTTATAAAGTCTAATGCTGTGATGTTTCATGATGTAGTGTATTAAGGCTTATGTCTCACTGCAAAGGTTAAGAATTTGCAAGAATAGTACTGCTAGAAATTTGCTTCTGGCATTTGCAAGTCACACATCATTAACCATTTTCAGTTGAAATTTTGTAATACACAAACCCATAATTTTTAAGCAACAGTTGTTCTATGGATTTAAAACTCCAAACCTCAGTTGAACAATACATCATCTGCTCCGGAATTCTGATAGTTGCTTTGGAAATAAAAAATTAGATTAGTGTTATTTATCTGGTTTCATATACCACACACTATCATCACTCTCTTCAGAAATGTCTGAATGCCTCTGGTCTTGAGATAAACTAGTTAACACTACAAATATTGTAAAAGCAAGATATGACAAATTGTGTGAGATATTAAAGGCATTTCTGAATCTAATTTAAAGTTTGCCTTCAAAAGTTAAAATTTATCTAAGAAAACAAAACACAAAGAAATTTCTCCTTCACTGAATTAAAATAGATTTCAATGCTAAATGAAACCAGTCCGAGTAGCCACTAATAGATGCATAAACCCAGTACTAATAGATTAATAAGCCCAATAAAAAACTGTTCCATTCAAAGAGAACTGAAATACAGAACAGACCCTACGTACCACAGTTGGCAATGATTATCCAGTGGATATACCATTTTAGTTGACATAACTGCTCACTGGTTTTGAGTTCAACTCAAAAGTCAAACTGAACCACATGAAAAATTTTTGCTGTTTTCTCTTACTTAATGTTTTGTTTGCTTTTGTTAAAGGAGAAGAGATTTCTGAGCTAGGTGGATCAATAATGTAAAACCATTTAATCCTAATATTGCGGCCAGCTGCTCTGCCCTTCTGGTGCAGCTCAAGAAGCAACATTAAATCAACCAAAACGGCAAGAGGCTTGGGCAGCAGGTTGACCTGACACACATTACGTTTACTAGAGTCCCCTCTCCACCAGAAAGCTGTCCCTGCTCATGCCCCATCTTTGGGTGCAGGTTCCCACATCCCCCTTACACTGTGCTGGCCCACACATGTGGGGCTCTGCAGCCAATGGGCTGAGGAACTGATGGGGATGTCAAATAACTGGAGGGGAAGAGCGTGAGCTTTCAGCAAGATCCCTCCTCATATCTGCTCTGCTACCTCGGCGGCATGCTTGCTTTCGCCAGGATTATCAGGGGTAGGAGCAAGCAGCTGAGGGAACAGACAGGGTTTTTATGGGTTATTTTAGCATCAGCACTGGCTTAAATGCATATCAAAACCTCTGACTTAAGCTATAGTCAATACAGACAAACTTAATCCTGTGAAAGCCTCTGCATCATTAAAGTCCCAATTAAGAACTCTTTGAGACCTCAGGTGGGAATTGTGCTGAGTATCAGCCCTGGGTTGGATTTCAGCAAAGGCAGGTGCCTGGAGAATGATGAAAAGACTGAGTTGGTCCTGGAGGGCAAACGGGACTTTAAAGTCAAGCTGAAGTTTTAAATCACTGAAAACGAAGGAAAGTTCTGCCCTGCGATGCTTTCCTGCATTTCCTGCAGACTTCAGCAGCAGGGTTGTGCGTGGATATCTCACCGTGATTTAACTTGACAGCAGTAAATCGCCCACCAAACTTATCATCCGCAAATACTTGAAAAATTCAGATGACAAAAATCAGCATCAGGAGATGCTGTTAGAGACACTTTGAGAAAACAAAACCAACCCCCGAGTGTGCCATCAGTCAGCCTGTGGTTTAAGGCAAGAATTACGAGGGGAAGACTCAAGAGTATTACGATGAAAGGAAGGAGAAATAAATTCACCTTACTAGGGAAATTTTTCCAGTTTTATAAATCATTGTCATGTTTTAGAGTGTATGGTGTATGTGATTTTTTATTTCCTATCTTGTTTGGTGTGAACTGGCAGGCTTTCCTCACTCAAACTCTGCTCAGAACCACGCTATGACTCTTCCGCGGGTGACCTAACGGTACTTGATAGATCAACAGCCGGTGACAACTCTCCAAGTTCCTCCCCTTTTCTCATTTCCTAAACATTCTGTTGCTTTTTGATGTGGACAGAGAGGAAAAAAAACCCCTAAAAATAAAATCCCAATTTCTGATTTGATGTCTCTATCTTCTCTCCCATTCTAATGGGCACGGTTTCATTTATAGCTTATGTGATAGCGCGGCATAAAGGCTGCACTGCACGAGCCGAGGACGTTCACATTACTTGCAAGTGCTAAAGCTACAAACTATTTACTCAGATCTTTCCAAACCAGCCTGAACAAAATCTATCAGCCCTATCACATAAATGATAAACACTGTCTGTGCCCAACTTATTTAAACGAAATGAAAGCTTTGACCATGATAGAGGGATGAAAGCTATGAATCCTTAGTGGCTAACAGTTTAATATTGAGTCCTATCGGAAAAATCAAATTTAGCTAGTACTATGTTTGGGGGTCTCTAAAATGTATTTTGACATAATTTTTCAATATGTCCTGATTTTGTGCTAGTAAAATCTCAGACTACTGCTTGGGCTGAAAAGCATGATGTGTCTGCCATGGGGACAACAGCTCTTGCTTCCAACTCTAGCCTAAATTAAAAGGTTTGTTGTATATAGTAGATACTCCAGAATTTGTGAAACAAAGAGGCAGAAATTTCACATTCTGCTTTCAGTTAAAGAGTAACACTCAAACTACTTCAAAAATTTTGAATACAGAAACTGAGCGGTAAACAGAATACAAATGGGATTGCAAATGCATGAAAATCTTGGTAGAAAACTGCGTGTTACTCCAACGTTCTGTATGTCAAAGTGCTTTCCTACGTAATGTTGTTCATACATCAATTGTAAATGTCTATGAACAGCCCTCAAAGATCAGGCCCTGAGACATTTCTTCTTAAATCTTTCCTTAGAATTAATTAAAGAAGTAATAACCCATGTTTTCATGGATTCAACTTCATTAAAAAAGGGAAAAAAAATCCACAAGTATTTCAAACTTTCATGAGAATCCCAACATGCAGTCTGTTTTACACAAATCTTTTGTTAAAGCTGTAAAATTAAGAACGCAGTAGTCATTTCAGGCTGGTGACTTCTCTTTGCTTACCAGCACGTTGACAGTACAGCTCATGTGGTTCTCCTTGTTCTCGTCGTGCATTATGGTCCTGTAGTCCAACAACCTCTCCATTAAGCGGACAACAAGTTTGACAAAAGTTTCTCCACTTTTAGCAAGGTATTTGTGTTTTCTGCAGTGCTCCAAGAGACTGAAAGACCAATTACATTCGCCTTGTTAATCACATGCAGAAAAAACCTTGAGTCAGGTGCAATTTTAAATATTATGCATCATTAACAGATTTTAATTATTTCTGGGCTACAAAGTTCATTGTAGTCTAATTGCTCTCTCTCCTGACTTTACGGTGACATAAATCTCACCGCTGATCAACACTTACATTTTGTCAAATAACACTTTGTACTGTTCATCTCCTCTGCCTCCTTCCACTTCATGATCCAGTTTCGTGATGATCTCCTTTTCAAACTATAATTAAACAAAGCAAGCGTAAATAATCAGATGGCAAATATTTCACTTTATTACTGTAGCCTCAATGGTTCACAGATTGGTTGGGTATCTCAGTGAGATGTTTAGCCACTGTTTTAAAGCTTGATTGACTTTAAGAGTTTGCAATCTCTGGTATTAGACTATCCACAGTGATCTCCTGCCCTACAAGGACTTTTTTTGTTGAAGAAATCATTGGTCATGTTGTTAAATGAAGTGTAAATATTTGCATTACGAAAAACTAAATAAGGAGATTAATGACAAGAATGAGGGCAGGGAAAATGAAGACACAAAGCCAGGCACAAAATGTCCTCTGCCATAACGGTAATAGCAACAAAAGTAAAATACAAAAGCGTTGAAAGCTCTAGGAGATATATAACACCTAAGGCTGGATAACTCAGCCAGATGTACACCCTAGCATCACTAACATCCCTTTTTAGCATACAGATACTGACTCACAGCAGGGCACAATTCAATTAACAAACCTGTTAATAAGTCACTGCAGAGGGGAAGGAAGTTGTTTCAAACAACTTAAGAGTAGTATTTTTATCTGGGCAATAATAAAAGAATGCAAACATCAGTGGGCAATAAAATATATTTTAAATGCAAACGGGATAATTCACTGGATTTTCAATGATTACAGCGGGTTTTCCCTGTTGCTGTTACATTCCCTAAGGCCCAGGCTAGGAATGAGTGCAACCTGTTAGTGCAGGAAGGATCACTCTAGGTCTGCTGCTATGTAACGAGTCCATCTAGTCATCTAATTCCTAATTCTTCATTAAATAAGCACAGACATCCACACCCTTAGGAAACAACCTATTGTCAAGGGACCTCTGCAGAAGAGCCCGGATGAGAAGGGAGCCTGTGGCAGGGCAATGGGGGCCCATTAGTCAGAGAGGGAGTTTACTGACAGAACAACTGTCTTCCAGGTTTTTTCACTGTCACTGGCTCAAGCAGTCCCTAACTATTCCAAGGAGAAGCGAAGGGCCACCTGCACAAAGAACAAAGCGTACTAACATTTTGTAAATGTCAAGAGATGTACTTTGTATCTGCAGTTAATATTAACAGCATATAAAGTACAAATGAAAAAAGAATAGACTGTCTGTAGCTTGATATACTTCCAGACCGAGGAGGCACTTCCATGACCACCAGGCTCAGCAGCAGCCAACGTGAGTGGTGCCCAGAACCCCAACTTTCACCTCAATGACTGGGTTCAGTTTTGGGCCCCTCACTCCAAAAAGGCCATTGAATGACTCGAGCGTGTCCAGAGAAGGGCAACGGAGCTGGTGCAGGGTCTGGAGCACAGGTCTGATGGGGAGCGGCTGAGGGAACTGGGGGGGTTTAGTCTGGAGAAGAGGAGGCTGAGGGGAGACCTCATCGCCCTCTACAACTCCCTGAAAGGGGGTGCAGAGAGGGGGGATGAGTCTCTTGAACCAAGGAACAAGCGCCAGGACAAGAGGGAATGGCCTCAAGCTGCGCCAGGGCAGGGTCAGACTGGCTCTTAGGAAGTATTTCTTTGCAGAAGGGGTTGTTGGGCGTTGGAATGGGCTGCCCAGGGCAGGGGGGGAGTCCCCATCCCTGGAGGGGTTGAAGAGTCGGGCTGACCCAGCGCTGAGGGATCTGGTGGAGTTGGGAACGGTCAGTGTGAGGTTCATGGTTGGACTGGAGGATCTTCAAGGTCTTTTCCAACCTTGATGATTCTGTGATTCTATGATCTTGCACCTCCGTTCAAGCCATGAACTTTCCTTCCCAGTGCTATACTTCCCCACCTCTTAAGTCATACTAGTAACATGCTGGCATTTCTTGTTCTTTGTAAATTATTTCCACTGATCAAAATATCTACTTTAGTGCCCACAGCATTAGCTCCTCTGGCACAGCCACCAAACGCTGTCCGATCAGCAGAGGGGCTCTCTAATTGGAGAAGGCAGGCTTTTGCTGAAAGCCTGTCAGCAAAATTAGACTTTTCTTTCACTGGGAACAACTGTAAGGAGGCAACAAGGACAACCTCAAGAGCGTTGTAGTAGAGGTCATGTGCTGAAGATGCAGCTGATATCTGTGCTGAAAGGCAAAAATCAAAATCTACGTACTAGGAAGGAAAAAAATCCCCGCAGAGAGCCCTGCCAGCCCAGCAGCCTCCACCAAGGGCTGACAACGGGCACCGGGACCACCATCCCAGAGCATCCCAGGTGCCCGTGCAGAGCGGGGAGCTCGGCCGTGGTCCCACTGGCGGTGTGCCAGGCAGACTGACCCCCAAACAGGAGCCACGTGTGGCCACCCCATGGGTGCTGCTGCCCCGGCCGAGGCACCACCGCTCAGCACGGCAACCAAGGGGCAGGGGGGGGCAACAGGGGATAGGGGCTTTCTACAGGGGCAGCCCCATGGTGGAGCTGGGGAAGAGAAGTTGTTATCTCCAGCCAGCAGCAGGGCTCAGATTGGTTTAGCTAGGAAGAGAAACTGGATTTTTTTTTTTTAGTCCACACTGTGAAATTCTGTTGGCATATTTATTTCAGCGAGGAGTGTGAGATCACCCCTGCCAACGGACTTAAGTCATGATGAAACTCTGATGATAAGAGAGCACTTTTCACCACCTTAATTTATATCACTTTGAGGAGGCGTGATAGCCACGTCCACCACTGATCTCTTTCTGCCAACGTACGCTACATTTTAAGCTCTGCCCACACACTCCCACCTCGGCCAACAAAGGTTATCATAACGCCTCTGCCGAGTACCAAACAGACATGCCCTTAGCTCTGCCACAATCCCTTTCTCCTGAAATAACTGCTGCATGCGTGGGGCAAGGCAAACCCAGGCAGAACAAGAGAAAAACCTGCGGCAAGTAAGGGCGACGAGAAGCATCTTGGCCACCCCCATGGCTGGAGGCACCTGCCTGCTCTCCTGGAAGATCCTTTTCTGCTGGAGCCCACAGCGGTAGTGAACATAGACATGTTGGCCAAGTTGAACCTGTGTATGAAATGTGGCCATGGACTATAGAGTTCCTGCTTTGCTAAGAAAAATCCTTTTTAGGGAGAAATACATGTTGGTCTGAAGGATTTGCTTGATAAATTGTGGCAATACCAAAATACTCCTCTTCGTCAGGACAACTCAATCTCTGACCATCGTAACAGGCTCAACAGCAGTAATGTCAAAATCCACAGTCAGATCCTGGACACTGGTTTTGTTTCCCTTTCCAAGTCTCTGTTTTCTTCTCAGCATTAACTGCAGTTGATATTCACATCATCTCCTTCCTTCATGTGCAACCCTAGACTTCCTGTCCTCTGCTTTTGAGTTAGGAAATTTATTTTCACATGCTACGTGGCAGCCCACCAGAACTGTGTTACAAACAGAGAAAAAAATCTCTGCTCTGAGCTCAGTGACTACAAGCTATCATGACAAATAATGGCAGAAAAAGTCCTGCTCACCTACTGCTCAGAGCAAATTCAGGATAGAATCTAACAACATGCACAAGTCAAACGAGCTCTGAGCTGTCAGGAAAGCTGAACTGCAGATTGTATCATGCACACAGCGATAAAATCAACCAAGTACCCAAACAACAGATATTCCATCTTAAACCAATTTTTACTATTATGCGTGACTGTTTTAAAGATGAAACCCCAAACCTCGGATTAAAATATTTTGAAGGTGCTCTTCTGTTCCCCAAATGATCCACAGAACCATAGAAACACTGACTGGAAGAGACCTTGAAGGTCATTTCATCCACCCTCCCAGGTGATGCAGGATTATTGCCAACACTACATCAGGCCAACTGTGACTTGCTTAGCCAAGTACTGAACGTCTCCATAGATGGATGATTACACAGCCTCTCTGTTCCACTCCCTCACTACTTTCCTTGTGAAGAAATGAATGAAAAGTGAAGTGAAATAAGGTTTTTTATACAATGAATCCATTATGCAAAAAATGACAGGAAAATGAGAAAAGGGAGAATAATGCAATCCACCCCCTCTGAGAAGCAAACACAAGCTGAAACACGTTTCCATAGTACAAGGACGTGTCAAGTAGAACACTGAAGCAACACAATGATGAAACAGAGAAGTCACAAAATTCATGTTCTCTAATGAGATCAGAAAGAAACTGACTTTCTATACCAATGTAAAAAATGACACTTACTGCCAGTGTGAGCCCTTTAGGTGATATATTTTTTAGCAAGAGATTACTCAGACAAAGAAAGGCAATTATATCTGTCATACAGGATCTTGAGTATCTTCCTGATATCAATTTTACTTATATTTCTGTAAATCTAGGCTTTGTTGGGCCATCTCCCTAATGGCCCTCTTGGGTTGAACAAAAGTAGACTTGAGGCATTTCTGGGGTTTTAAGGACTATTAACAATATCTTTGCTCTTCAATCATTCTTGGTACTTCTCAAGGAACCGATATGATATAGATCATGCAAGCCAGATGACTAAACGTTATTTAACGTAGTTAAAATTCCTTCTGCGGTCTTTCCACAGAAGAACTTTCACCAACACCATTTGAGGTTTATGGAGCGACTGTCTTCCACAGTAAGAACGCAGCCCTAGAGTCGTACAAGCTAATGGTTCTGGGACACTGCATCTGGCATCTGTTGATAAAGTCTCAATTTTTCTTTTTTTTTTTTTTTAATGAATAAAATAGCACAAAGTAGGCCTGCAATTATTGTGATGGAATTTACTCTCAAGTGAAAAAACGCCAAATTTTCAATGTTTACACCACAGCCAGTGAACACTTGCCGAGGCTCTTTCTGGAGGCTTTGGGGGTATATCTGGCACCATCAATGAGTTAGATTCATATCCTTCTGATGACAGTCAAAGCTTGAGGGGTGATGTTAGGAAGATTACAGGAAATTACTATCAACTTTTCCTTGCAGTTGATCAAGATCTCAGCTTCTCTTTAGGATGTGTGTTTGAACTTGAGCAAAGGGTATATCCACAACTTCATCTGTCTGTTACAATCTCCCTTCTGGAGAAAATAAATCAGTGTAAGCTATCTAGCGTCTTCAAGTGTCAGCTCAACTAATCACTTTGGGTTTTAGGTTTACCTAAAATGTGGTCAGGCTAGATTTGTAGCGCTGATTGACAATTTAATCTAGCTGTAGATGAGACCTTTCAATCCTCCAAGCTGCTATAAACTTGTTTTGGTATGGGATAATAATGAATTTGCCATATAAAATTCAAATGACAGATAACACCACTAGAAATTAGTCCTAATGCAGAAATAGCACACAAGTACTGTAAAACTTTGTTCAAAAGCTGCTATGGAGGTTGGTGGTAATTCCCAACAGTTTCACCTGTTCCCTTTCCTATTTTCCCACACCATTCTGGTCGGCAAACAGATCTGGCAGCCATTTAATATTTAGGTGATTTTGGAGATCTCTAGACTTACTGCATTACCTTTCTCCCTTGCTCTTCAGGTGGGGTGAGGGAGGAATACTGATCAAGGCCAGAAAAGGCCAGAAAACAAGAAAAACTTACACATTTAAATTTCAACTGTAGACAACTAAAAATGTTACTTATTGAAATTAATTCTTTCTGGGGATGACTTATTTGAATTTGCACATTCAGTGGGATTACAGAGGAGAATCTGCAGCATCACGGAAACTTGACAAATCATTAACTTGTGTTCTGTCTGCACATCTATAGCACAAGGGAGGTTAACACAGGACTCAGGAGTGGTAAAAGAAATTATAGGTTCTAAAAATCAAGGGAGATTCAGATAAAGTAGGTACTTCTCATTAAGGAGAACTATATCAATTTGAAATTCATTGACAAGCAACAAGAAATTACACTGCAAATAAGAATGCTAGTATGACTGTCTTGATACTGAGATTTATTGTGAAATGTTAGAAATGAATTAACAGGGTTTTCTCTTTATTTCTTCTGGTCTTTACTCTAATTCTCTTCACAACAGAACACTAGGTAGAGATATTTTAGCTGCACCCATGGTTTTATTTTAGCAATCATATACATTATGCATTCATTAATTATGCATTTCTATATGATTTTGCATTATGCATTCATTTATTATGCACTTCTCTATCATCCTTCTATCTTTTCAGCTATGGTTCCACTATGCTAATTGTCATTCCTATTCGCAGAAAACGGAACAGATGCATTGTTGCATTTTTGGGGCTCTTTCCTCATATAATTACTTTTACACAACTCCTTCCTCTAGCAAGGTAAGAACACATGCTGGAGCCTGTATGCTTATATCGGTGATGCTACCACCACCAGACCCTGATGATTCTCCTTTGTAATGTGGTTCAGGCTGAAAACTAGACATATGGGACTTCTAATTTCTTCTTCCTCAGCACTGCAGAGTGTGTGGGGGTATACCCCTCAGATTTTACTTTGAAGGATAAGGGTCCTACTTGATGAGAAATGTAATTATGTTGGGAAAGACAGGCTGGGGTAGTGCTTCTGACTCAATCTCTTACCTTATTTTGTTAATAGGTTTTTTTGGCTCTTGAAGTAAGCTGCTTCTACTAATTAAATTATACCAGATCAGTTAAAAGAAATCGTATTATGGTGCAGTGCCATGAGATAGGGAAAAGCTACCTAATACCTCCCCCTGCCTCCTCCCACTTCCTCCACGCTCTGTTTTGTACCAGTTCCTGCACTGGCACCTCTCTATGAATGGCTTCAACCCAGAACAAGCAGAACATTCCATCAGCAATGACACTGGTCCAGAAAAGGTAAGTTAGAAGTTTTGGGTAGGCAAATAAACAGGAGTGCTCATAGGAAATGGAGCTAGAATAAGTGACAACTGGGAGGAACGAGCAGCAAAATCAGGTGGTCAGGGGCTTTTATGCTCTGAATTCCACATTTCAACGGAATGACTGTTTCATGATGAACTAACTTTCCTGCTGTCACCACGGGATCCATCATGTTCATCTGACCAGGCCTTGAACAATCAAACCAATTCTCTTTCATCGCTCCTGTGGCTCTGACATATTCCCTTTGATCTGGAGGGTTCACTAGTGAAACAGGCAAAGGGAAAAAAGCAAAGAGGAGAAGGAGGCATTTTCTTCTATAGGGAAGCTTCAGTCCCACACTGACTTTAGTACTGGATTCATGCTTTGAGGTACAGGCTACTTTGAAGCCTTATATAGGCTTCAAAGCACCTTAAGAGGGAGAGGACAAAAATGGGCAACTCCAGCTTTTAATTCAGTCAGCCTTTAATTTAGTTCTGTAAAAACAAGAGGAACTTATCTTCTGTTTTTTCTCAGGGCTATATAAACTGGAAGAACAAAAAACTCCATTCTGTCTGTTACTGGTTTTACCAGGCAAACCAATTCATACTGAAATTAAAACCGCCATGGAGAAAGCTGTTTATAACACAAGCCCTCACAGCATTAAGTTCTGCAAAAAATGTAAATTCCTCCCCCACAAATCATGTGGTTTATACATCTGCTGGAGAAGTGGAGCCAATCTAAACCCTTGTTGATGTGACTAATAAGGTTAGATAATTGGATTTCTGGCAGATTAGTTTAGCAGCAGCCAACCATTCAATTTTGAAGTTCTCTTTGAAAGCAATGCTGGACAATGATAATTGGTAGCTGCATACAGACGACACAATGCAGTACATTACACTGACACATTAAGTATGAAAGCTTGCCTAGGTATTGGTAATATTTAAATTACTTTATATCTATTTCTATCACTTAAGCACAAAAGAGACAAAAGAGATGAGCCAGGAAGATACAGGCCAGGCAGGCCCACTTCAGTCCCTGAGGAAATAATGAAGCAAAGCTTCATGGAAGCTATTTCCAGGTACACAAAGGGTGAGTAGGTGACTGGGAAAAGCCAATATGGATTTACCAAGGGTAAAACACATCTGACCAACCTGACTGCCTTCTGGAATAAAACTCTCTGCTCCGTGGATGAAGGGCTGTGGTTGTCTTGATCTCAGCAATGTGTTTGATACTGTCCCACAAAGCATACTTGTTGACAAGTTGATAAGATATAGACTGGATAGACAGACTATGAAATGGGTGGAAAAAGTGGCTAAATTGCTGATCTCAAAGGGTAGTGGTTTAACAACTTAGTCTGAAAGACAGGCAACATAAAATAGTGCAATATTTAAGGAAGAGAAACTTCTAGGATGGCATAGTTGCAAGCAGCAGTACAAGATGCTCTGCTGGAAAGGACCTGGTGGACAGCTGAACATGAAGAAGCAGTGTGCCCCTTCAATGTAGGCACAATGTGTCCTTGATTGCACCAACAAGACTACAGGTAGAGGATCGACAGGATTATTCCATTTGTTGGGCTACAGCAGGAATACTGAATCCAGCTTTCATTCCCCCAGCTTGAGAAAGACACTGAGAAACTGGGGATGGTCTAATGGAAGGCCACCAAGATGAGCAGAGTGTTGGAGAACCTGGAGAATGGTTGAAGGAACTGGGTTTATTCAGCCTAGAGAAAGGCAGATTCAAGCCTTTCAACATCTAAAAAGTGGTTATAGAGGAGATGAATTACTCTGTTTATAAGGGTAAACAGTAACAACACAAGCAGCAACAGGCACAAGTTGATTCAGGGTAATTCCATCTGGATATAGGGAGAAAAGTCTTAAAATTGGAATAGGTCACCCAGAGAAGTGGTGAAACCTCCTCGCTGGAAATACTCAATACCGAGCTTGAGATGGCCCTGGATGACCCAATCTACGGCCCAATTTGGACCAGATTGCTTCCAGAGGTCCCATCCAACCTAGACTTTTCCATAATTCTCTGCTTTTTACAAGCTGTGATCTTCATTCCCCAAAGACCAATCTGAGATATTCATCAAACTGTATAACTACATTATCTGCAAAACCGTAAACGGACAGATTGATTATGCCCTGTTAGATGTAACGTTCACTCCAAATGCACTGAGAAAAGGTTTACTGCCTCTGCACCTGTCATATCAATGCTATGTCCATAAAGAAAGAAGCTATACCGACATAAGAAATATATGTTGAGTACCTACAATCCAAGACATCTCTGACTTAAGCATGAGGCATTTTTCTTCTCAAAAGGCGAAAAAGAATTTGTGTGAAATATTTAAGACATTCATTTATTAAAATCACCCAACTATTCCACAAAAAGCTGCTTTCCTTCTGTCAAGAAAATACAGGGCCATAAATTTAGCTATAAAGTTACCCTCGGATTTTTCATGATCCATATAATTGTACAAATAAAAAATGACAAGCAACAAAAGAGAGCATCTGACAGGAAACTGTTTAAATGGCATCCCAGCGAGCATTTCAATCTTTACAGTATCATCAGACTCAAACATAAGAAAGAATGATTATGTGGTAATTGGATGGATCCAAAATACAGTTCACAACCTTTCTACACACCATCCAGCACAAAACAAATCAAAGTAATAAAGCTGATGCCATTTCCTTTGCTTAAGTCTCTCCATGCAGATATTCATTTACTCTGGCTACAGATTTATTAAGAGCTGGTTATGAACAACAGTTCACAAAAAAGTATGGAAAAGGATTAGATTTTTCATCCAAGAAGGAAAACTGCAAATATAAAGGGAAAAAAATAAACAACACACGTCAAACTTTATTGCAAAATTCACAAGGTCATATCCTGAACTGACAGAAATTCCAAGTGTAAAGGAGCTACACTGGCTTATACCATAACACTACCTGGCCTCACTAGTCTTATACTCAATCCATAAGGCAAAGTTTGAAGGGAAAGAAGGTCAAATGAATGATGTCAGGAAACTTTCTTCCACTCCACTTGTCTCTCAAAAGTTGATGCTATCAGGATAAGATTGTGTGTGCTTATCCAAGGACTTCCCTCAGCATGTTAAAATATAACAGAATAAAAATGCTACATTAGTATTTAGATTTTGCAGTGCCTGTATAGCATGAAGAAACACTGACAGGATAGCTTTTTTTCCCTCTTCAAAATCCATAAAACAGTAAAGAGTATCAAAATTATAAGATACCAGAGATGATAAATTCTCACAGGTTATAGTTTCTGTTGCCACATTATCAGGCTTCCTATATGTCCAATTTAACTCAGAAGCAGACTCCTTTTCTGAGTCACAGTGAAAATTTAAAACATCTGTCTTTGCTCTCTTTTTGTATCATAACGGAAGGTTTCATTTACTTCATGCAAATTTTTCCTTCAGTAAGAATTTAAAACCAACAGATGAAAACTCTATAGCCACTCCAGAGTTACAGAAAATAAGCAAATCCGTAATATTATTCTTTAGAAAAATAAGAAATGACAAAAATTCTTATGTTTTATCAAAGAGCAATTAAATCTTTCTTACAACCTTTAATATCTGTAGCTTACTGCTTACCATCTGGAAGCTTCTGGTCGAATGAAATTCACACTGCATCATATCAAAGAAGATTGGGATTGTAGCTTTCCGAAGTTCAGTTTCAGGGATAAGCGTCATTTCTAAGATAGGTCCCACCATTTCTGGGATGAACTTGATTTTATGCTGACCTTTAAGAGAAAAGATGCATTTCAGAGTTAACAAACAGCCACTGGCTTTGGTAGAAGGTAACTGTTATAGAGGCTGTGTCAATGAATTCTCATACAGCATAAGAAAGTATTTTTTAAGATTCGACTACGGAAACACGTATTATTACTTACACCACAGGAGGGGATGTACGTGGTATAAACTCAAACTACCAAGAGTTGTTGAATCAGTAGTCAAACTGGAACTTGCCACATTTTCTACAAAAAACCTGTATTTACACTCATATTAAGTTTCAATGCAACTTCTGGATGGCAGAATAGGAGGCTAAAAGGCACATCACTTGTTTTAATTTATTTAGACTTTTGTATCTTCCGCAGCGTACAAAATGTTCCCTGTGTCAGTCTATCAAAGTGTCACCACGAGTGCATACTTAGCCTCGAGACATGAAACTACATCTTACCAAGCCGACAATATGTCTTCTTTCTTTGAGAGCTGATCTGACTGGCAAACTTTATTTCATATTTACCTTCCCAAGAGAAAACCGCACCTCCCCCAACCCTCCCTGCTGCGCTCTCCACACACAGACTAGAAATTAAACCTTCACAGGAACATGGTACCTAATAAATACTGGAATAGTTAAAAACATCTAGTTACTGTTCATATTATTAGCTTGAGTGTAGAGAATGCAGATTATACGGTCTCCAAATTATCTGTTCAACAACTCCATGGAAAGATGCTGGTGTAGAGCAGCGTAGCACAGCACCGGAGAGCGCCAGGCTGAGGAGCTGATGGCAGAAGTTTAAAAAATATAAACACATCCCCCTTTCAGCAATGGGGTGGGATTCATTTGAACCTCACTACACAACTGGTGACGTTTCTCACAAATGCAGTGCTAAGGGATGTATAGTCAGGCTCATACAGTGTTTATACATCCACCGCTGTGGTTCAGACAGACCTCTTCAGAGCTGAGCTAATCGAAGGACCCCTCAGCTTCCTCCATTTTAGGACACTGCAGCTACCAGTGACACCTGACAGAAACAGATTTTAACTCATTTATATTCCACTGCACTACGCCAGTACGGCAGTAACTGTGGAAGTCTTTAATTAGTAGTTTCACTTTTGACCAGAACCAACATAAATCTCAACAAATGTAATCAGGAAGAAATCCTTTACTAACAAAACACGCTACTTTTTTTTAGCAGATATAATTTAAGTTACTTGATTTGGCAAACTTCAGAATCCTATTAGCATTAGCAATCTTATTAGGGCAAATTAATACTCAACTAAAACTACTTTGTATGATGCTGCAATGCTGGTGGTTGGTAAGGAATATCAAGTGAGAGGTGTAAAGCTTTTCTCTCTTACAAGTATTATTACATTTGGCCTCTCAGGTGACAGTTTTCTTGTATTATGCCTGAAAAGCGTCAGAGTCAGTATTTCAGAAAACAAATAATAGTGACAAAAGTTATTTGTCAGGCACAAATTCAGTGTCACGAAGTTTTCTGTGTGTCACGGTGGGTTCTTCCATTGCTTGAAGCACAGGGATTCCCTCAGAAAAGTAACCAACATCTTTTGAACTTTAGACGTGAAAAACGGCGAATTCGCAAAAGAGGTTTTAAAAATCATTGATCTCCTCTCCTTTTCTCTGGGGGTGTATAAATTTCTTGCTCAAAAAGGGAGTCGCTGAAGAGCTGATCTGATGACAAAGGCATGGAGACATCCCCTCCCAAGGTGCCCACCGAGGTGAAGGGGAGCCAAAGGTGGCCACTGGACTTGCTCCCGACCTGGCGGGGCCCGGCGGGCGGCAGCCAGCCCCAGACCCACAAAGCCATGCCGCACACACCGCTGCCTTGCAGGCAATCAGCAACAGACTTTTTAAATCAGAGGACAGAGAGCTTCCCTGAATATGAAAACCAGAAGGACTTGGGGGGAGTAGAATCATGTGAATTATTCGCAGAAGTTATTAAAATCACTTTGTGGTGCGAAAAAATCCCTCGTCTGCTGTTTGAAACCTGCTTAGCTCTTCACGCCGTCTGGAGGGTCCGCGGGTGGCTCCCACCAGAGTTTTGGCAGCTTGGCTGCAGAGAAAACCACAGGGAAGGACCTGCCAGGGCGGCGTGGCCAGCACTTGCCCCGCTGCACGGTTACCCAGAGCTGCGGCGGGCAGGAGCCGCGCAGGCAGGGCAGCGCAAATTAAGACATTAAGGCATCTTGATTGGTTTTCTTCATCAAGCATGCGTGAGGAGCAACACGGAGAAAGGGTTTGTCCACCACCGGGGTGATGAGGGAGAGGGCTGAGAGCCCCGCGTGACGCCCTTCTGATGCGGCGACGCACACCAGCGATGTCATGATGCACACGCATGTGTTTGCTCCGATGATGTGATCCAGCGTGGTGATGTGACACAAAAGAAAGCATGAGAGCAAAACACGAAAGGAAACGATCTTCCTCTGGTACTCCAGAGCATCCATCCCAGATGCCTGTCACAGGCAGCACTTTCTGATAAACAACCCAACAATGAATTCGCCTTTTTTTTTTTTTTTCCCCGGGAGTGTGGGAACTCCCACGCAGAGACTCAAAATGTGACAAGTCTGGAAGAAAATTGAGGATTCTCTTCTGAAAACCAAATTGTGCAGCTGCTTTAAAAAACACATGCAAAACAAAAAAAAATCCTTTTGAACATGCAAAAAACTTTCCGTTGCAGTGGCTTCTGCCTTGCCATGAGACGTGCTCCTGCAGACTGCACACACGACAGGAACAGACCTCATTACGCGATCCAAACCCAAGGTGGTTTCTTCAGTGGATAACGTGTGATTTTCATTTCCCAGGTTCTTCTAATTTAAATTTGGGCCACAAAAAACACCGAATAATTTGCTGGCAACCTCACCTCTCACTCAGGTCAGCTCTGAATATGCATGACTAATTCAGAGAGTGTTATCTCTAACGACTTCTATTTATATAACGCTCAAAGTTCAGGTCTATTTTTAACCCTGGCTTTCCCTCCAACGACATTAACGTCTCTGTCAAGACACCTTTTCTGACGTCAAGCACGTGGAGGGAAGGGCCAGGCCAGTGAGCACCTCGCTGGAGGACAGCAGTAGCAACCATTTCACTTCACCTTCAGGAATCTTCCTTTTCCATCTCCCCCCAGTTGGTTCAGATGTCAACAATAAATGCAATGTTTTCTGAGCTGGCTTTCCTGGACCAGCTTTACCGCAAGGATATTATTTTAAATGTCATTACAACTTCTTTAACATATAACTGTTGAAACCATTAACCACTGAAAACTGCTACCCATGACCTAGTGTCAAAGTGTGTTTTGTATATGCTAAATTGCATCATGTAACGCTTTTAAGCGTGTGTTGTTTGAGTTCCTATGTTTTCAAGACAAAGGCCACAGCTTCCTTTATGCTTCTTTGATACTCACTGTGTCACCGAAGTCTAAGGAGCCCCAGTTCCAACAAAACAGTGACTCAAAATAATACATTATTTTAAAGTTCAGGTTGTGATGTGGAAGAAAAAAAGCCTACAAAGACTAATATACACTGTTTTGGTACAGGCAAGAAAATAAAAGCCTTGCAGAGCTTTCAGAAAGGCAACGCAGCGGGGGCTCAGCGCACTGGGACTAGGCTCCCCGAAGCCATCCTCATTGCTGCTGCATCACAGCACTCAAATCTAAAGCCTTCATGATCAAATCTAGCAGAGTATCAAACAGGACAGCTACAACCAGGATTTAAATAGAAAATCTGTCAGGCTGAATCTCTCATATGTGCTTCCCTGTTTAAAACAAAAATCTTATTCCTAAATTACGGGTATTTAAAGTGCGTTAACACAGTCAGCTAGTGTTGCTGTCTGCTATACATGTTCTTTTTTTTTTTTTTCTCTACTTATAAAGGTAAGAAGGTATGAATATTGCAGCCACGACTGCATCAGAAAAACACAGAAAAAACTTTTAGAATTTGTATTCTACTATTTAATTTCCAAAAATAAATTATACTCTTAAATGTGCATTATAGCTAGAGGACTGTCTTGTTCCTGACTGGGGATTTTTGACTCAGCAGGCATTATATGTTAATCATGGTATTTATGAATAAAAAGTGATGAGACAAAATATTAATCTTTGAGGCTTATCCATACCCTTTAATACATAAATCAAAAGTCAGGGTTGTTTGGTTTCATCATATCTTATGCACAATGGCATAGTCATAAAAATTATATGCTCAAGCATATGCAAGAATTATAGCTTTTCACTTTTGATTTTGTTTCTGAAGATATACATTAATAATTTGACTAATGTAGTGTAACTTCTAAGGTAAAAGTGTCAAGTGCCCCCCAATCAATTCCCCTGCAGTGGTAAATCAGAATTCGTTCTTAATTGATGCTGTGACATACATGAGATTGGTGAAGAGCCAGAAGTTAAACATGATCAGCATGGACTATCTGTATTACAAAGAAGATGAGACAAAGCAAGCTGCTCATTATGAGAAGTACAAAGGACGCCTTGGATTGGGGTCCTGCCTCCGATTTACCTTTCTCTTGCAGCTTTTGTTGGGAAGAGCAGCAATTTACTGACTCCCTCAACTTGTGAGATTTCGGCATTAATGATCGCAGCCGCTTACAGAATCACAGACATTAGAGCTAGAGGAGGTCATGAAATCATCTACCTGGATAATCTCGGTTTATAAAAACCCTGTTAAAAATAAAAGGCTTTCAAGACAGCACAGAAAGAAATATTGAAAAAACACCACCCCTCGTTCTAATCGAATCACAGAACTCCAGGGGAAATTATCATCTCCCTGTTAATTTTTCAGTGAAAAACTGAACCCTAGAGCAACTAAATAACTTGTCCAAAAGCAGCCAGAGTCAGCAGCAGTAATAAAAAGCACAATTCACTCCACAGTCCCCAGCCTGAACAAAATAACCTCAGGTAAGAACAGCCAGATGCATAACTACATATGCAAACTTTTCTACTTTCAGTCCAGTAAATTCTGGGAGGAGTTTAAGAATCCAAAAATGCTAGAGAAATCAGTAAAGATAACAGATGAATACAGGACTGTAAGCTTGGAACAGGGCAGGATTTGGCTAATTACTAACAAAGAGGCTGCCAGCATCCTGAGCTGGATGACCCAGCATCAGGCACGACGCTGATTTTATTAGCTGTCTGTCGAGTCACTTATCAGATGTGGACTACGCTTTAATCTGTTCTCCAGTCACTTAATTCACAAAAGGTGCATCTAATAAAAAGTGAACTCAGCTGCTCTCAGAAGCTTTTTCTCATCATTCCAGCAGAGCAGATGCAAACTCTGGGATATCAAATACTTATGAACCCTTGCATTCCCTCCTCTTATATATGCTGATTCTTTTTCAAGTTTCAGCAACAACAGTACAGCTAGAGATAGAAGTGGCAAATGCATTCATTTCTGATAACTCAAGGAACTTTTGATAAAACTCAGAAGAGCCTGAAATGCCTCTGCTCTCAGGAAAACGAAATCTGGCAGATGAGTATACTCAGGTCACAGTAAATACTCAGTTTCCCATGAAATTCAATCCCCATATAGTTAATTATACCCACAGAACAGCACAGACTTGTGATAGTCAGATATGCCTAATTTACCCATGAACTCCAGGGATGTTCAAGTTCCCATTCTTTGCTGACTTTTCTGAGTCACTCTGACACAGTCAAACAAGACTGAAAATCAAGACTTTAAGCAGAATTTTCACAAGATTGAAAATCAGACTTTAAGCAGAATTTCCAGGCTAAGCTACTGATAACCCTGGGACACGTTCATTTTGCTACAGTCCCATTCCTGCATCCACAGGCATGTGCGTGTATACATCTATGTGTATAGATATGTGTGTGTATGTATGTATTTTTAAGGAGAAAAAACCTCATTCAACAGGTATCACCATAACTGTCTCTTTTTATGTAGTGTGAGGTTGAATAGCATGAAAAAAAAGAAGATAGGTAAACACTGACTAGAGTTATGTATCTTTCCAGACAGTGAAATAAGAATGCAGAGGAGGCTTTATTTCTTAAATCACCTGCTTTTTATATGCCTTCTGGAAGCCTACCATTATTTCAAAAGAAAGCAAGTTCATTTCATCTCTAACTTGGTTTATACAAACACTGAGTGAAAGCATCAAGCAATAGGTGCTCAGGCTACTTACCCAGATTATACCACATATCCCTGATTTCAAAACCAATCTGCCTTCTCATATCACCGTACCTTAAAAAAGAAAACAAAACCACCATTAAAAAAAAAATAAATAGTACCAATAAGCAGAAACATCTCATTTCAAAATCTGATCAGTATTCAAAAATATTTGAAATGACAGGGTCTCCAAATGCAACCACTGCAATAACACTGCACAGCCCCCCTCACCAGCTCAGCGATGCGCCCATAAGCGCTGACCTTTCCCGAATGTCCCTTTTACAAGGGACTGAGCCGCAGAGGCTGCCTAACACGCCCAGGCTACCCCAAAAGCCTCAGCCACACAGCCATCAGCTTCTCTTCCTCACCTCATGTTACTTGCTCTCCCTCAAAAGACCCCAATTTTCAATTTCTGCAGCAATACTTACCAAAGGGAGAACACACACCAAACATTCACCTGTGCAAAACCTCTCTTTGCCATATTTTCAGACTACCTCACCATCCTTCGGGACACATGGGTGGTTACAGAGATTAATTGTGAGCGTTTTCTATTTTTCAAATGGTAATGGCCGGAGAAAGCAAATAGAGAGCTTCACGGCCTAAGGCTGTGTTTTATTTTTATACACTCCCTTTGCATAGCATTGTCCTAGAAAATAAAACAAGGAACATCTTGTACTTTGATGGGCAAAATCAGAAAGAAAAGGTTTCGATGTTCCAACGGAATTTTGTGTCCTGCCCAGGCTGGACCAAAAGCCAGTGGTCCCAGGCCAGGACAGAGGCTCCAGAGTTGGTGGCACCAATACCTCGCATCTCCCATCGGGGTTATTTTTATATTCCACTCCCTCTCCATGGCAAACGTCCTACTGCCTTCATTAATGACAGGATCAGAACCATAATGAGCTCCAAGAATGTATTTGCTACACAGAGTATTTGTATGTTAAATAACAATATGAGCAAAATGGTAATATCTGGCAACTTGTGGGATTTTTGTGGGATAATAGTGAGATACCCTGTCATTAATACAGATTAAAGAGATTCTTCTGCATCATTAAGAATCTGTTATTATCTAATGCTTAAATGCAATATTTAGCAAAAACTACAAATTACAATAATTAAATTTTAATTATTAAATATTTAACATTTTAAATGAAATATATACTTAGATGGGTGAGTGTGATATTGAATTAACTGATTAATTATATCCCTTTGGCACAGAACTGGTAGCGGTTTCACATAGCAATAAAAGTTAGTGCTTCCAGACCATACATTTATTGCATCTTGAAGAATTTATAGTCTTGATTTCTGTCTCCAATACATGATTAAACTGAAAATAACAACTTGTAAAATCATTATAAACAGAGATTTACAATTTAGCAAACTTCATTAAGTAACCACTTCAAATGACTTAACCTAGTTATGTTAGCAGTGAGAAATGTCTGTTGATTTCTTGAATTTCTTCAGCAAGATATACTGCTCAGTTTAATATTAAAATCACTTGAAGAATTTTTCTGTCTAAGGTTCCCGTCCTCACAAAGAGGGAATATCAGTCCACAAATGTATTTGACAGTAATTTCCAGTCCAATTACAGCTCAGCTGATGTTGTTTTGTTCAGGCCAGGAGTCTGTGCTGAACTAAAATGCTCACATAGGTGCACACCAACGTCGGCCAGAGAGAGCAAGGGGACACCAACAGCAGTCACGGCTTTGATCCCTCTGCTTGCTAACTGAACAGAGCGCTCGGCCTTTTGAAAAAGTATCCCTTTCACTCTTAATTACAGAAGAGAATTTGCATCATTGGTCCCATAAATTCTAAATTTAATGAAAGAAAATTTACCTAGCTCTACAAAACCATCTAGATTTCCTTTTGCAAATGTATAACTATAAAGTTATTTATGATATTTATAGCACAAGTACAAAAGCCTGCGCTCTGCTTGACATCACTTTTCCACTGAACTTCTAAATATTCCTGTTTCATCAAGGAAGTCCCACGGGTCACATGTACGTAGATTAGATCATACAGCGCTTAAAAATTCTGTTTCAATGCTCAGGCAAAGCGCAGCTTCCAAAGGAAGCTCCTCAAAACCCACGATGGAGTGGGTGAGTTTGAAGGGCAAAACTTCGCTGCCAAAAAAACCCGAAGGGATGGGACATAGAGCCCTGGCTGTTCTGGTCAAAGTCTGCAACCCACACAGTTAAAGTAAAAAGCCTTTTAAAATCACATCTTGCTGCAGCAGTGATAAACTCTTCCCGTTCTCACTGTGATCTCTCTCACCACTATGGAAAAAGGCTTCAATTTAGAAGGTGAAGTGATACAAACTGCATCTTCTTTCTCTATATCGATATATAATATATATTATACATACAAGGAGCCTGAGCTATACTTGTTCAGGGAATCTGAGCTTTGAAACTTCCCACTTTTGTGCATTAACTGTGGTGACCTGACTGACTAGGGGAACAAACTGCTTTTGCAGGCTCTCTTTGCAAATATTATGACCCAAAAAGAGAATCCATACACTGTGTTTGAAAACACGTACCTGCCTTTTTTCAGTGCTCAGTGTTTAGTTAATTAAAGATAAGGTCCACTACATTGAAACCCCAGTGAAAGTTAGGAGAAATACATACATTAAATAAAATATTCATGCTCCAGTCTTATTTCCAGTCTTTTTTCTTTTGACAGGTTTCATTTGCTGTGGGACTCTGAATAGCAAGCGGGTAGTTCAAGCTCCCTGTTCAGAGGTAGGCAATGTAATCCCTTTTAACCAGGAAAGCATACAAGACTGCGGTTATACAAACCCATTCTTCAGGGATATCACAGGGAAACTGGCTGTAGTTACAAAAATTCACTCTAAAAGGCCATTAGGGATTAAGCAATAAAGAGCGCATGTAAAATGAGATTAGAGTAAGCACAAAGCTAAAGTGATTTAAAAATTCAGTTTTATAATATGTTAATACTTCTGAAAAGTCTTGACTTTATGAACATCCTGCAGTATAAAATACTGTCTTCATCAGTAATGAATCATGTAATTTAGATCTTGATTCAAGGGTAGAAACACATGCAATACTTGATTCATGTTTTTAAAACCAACCTTTCATTATGCCATGATTGCATCTCAATTTGAATGGATTTAGCTAAGAAATTAAACTAAAATTATGTTAATAGACCTCAAGTTCTTGTCCATGATTTAGATGATGAATAGGACTTACTTGTTAAGTATTTTTGCTCTTTTAGCACTTGAAAAATTCTCCAGTTGTAAAGATTCTTGTGTGAGAAAAGCAACAGCCAGGTGGAAGTAGTTGTTCCAAAGCTGAAAGCCCCCAAAATGACAAGAATAGGTACCATTAATTCTCTGAAATGTTTTTCTGCACACCTACAAAACAACTTAGAAGTATCTAAATTATGCACATAAATATTTAAAGGAGAAAATAACAGACACCACAGATACGGTGTTTCTTGACATATTCTTAGTTTACATCTCTTCAATGTGTTTACGTTTCCATGAAACACTTCCCCTCTACAAATCCTAGTCGATTGTGTTTTGATGAGCCAAGTAAAATTAGATGTGAACACGTAAATACGGAAAAAAAAAAAAAAGGATCCTGAAAAAGTGACGTAAACCGGCACGTTTCTCATCAGCAGGACAATCAGATGCTGCGTCCCGGGCTCCACGTTTGAGGCAATAATTCTGCTAAAGCATCTTCTGCAGAAAGGGGGAGGACACCCCTGTTTGCTGTGCCTGGAGGAAAGGAGGAGTTTTCTACGCTGCTCTGGGTAAGACTTGGTGCTCTTCTAGGACAAGACCCCCAGGACACGAATGGATCGTACATACCTACTGAGCGTGAAATGACTTAACTGGGCTAACTGGTCACCTGGGGGTTACGATGACACACACATACACCAGAATTAATGTGTTTGGGGCAGAAAGTTATTACAACATTAACATCAGTCCCCAAGACACTGATGTTTTTTTTCTTACCTGTAACTCAAAGTTGGCTTGATCAAGAAATTTTTTGTTTAGCATATCTGCATACTGATTAATTGCTCGCAGGAAGACTCTGAAAGATCAAGAGAAAATTACATAATTACACACTCTTCTGTGGTACCTTTGTACATTTGGCATCCCAATTAGACAAAAATCTGACTCTGTCTGGAAAGTGAAATTTGTAGCTGTTACATGAAAAGCAGTGTGATCTCACTGCTGTTAAGTACACAGAATTATATGCAGATGTTCTGAGAATCAATCAAGTAAATTAGCATATGCAGAAACAGAAGGAATGTTTGGATAAAATCACTTGTCTTTAAAATATCATATGATAATCAATAAGTAATTTAAAAATTCAGTTTACCAGAAAACAATATATATTTTTTTAAAGTTACAGCATTGTAGTGTTGTATCCAACCCAGACCTGCAATTGGCTGTATTTTAACTTGCAGGTCAAGCAAAACATGTTTTGAAACACGAGGCAAACACTATTTTACTTATGGTACAATAACACATAAAAATGCTGTTGAAGGACAATCTTCAAAACGTTATTCACTGTTCTACTTCTAAAATGCTAATTTAGTACCCGGTGTAGTTTACTGCTTTTCGAAAAGGATGCTTCTTAAATTGCAAGAGGAGTTTGCTTGACAAGCTTTAAAAATAAAACCAAATGGTATAGTATAAGTAGGTCACTACATATTCATGGTGCTGAAAAGTAAACATATTATTCTTTGGTAGCCTAATCTCCAGTTTCAAAATAAACATTATATTCCTCCTGAAAACTTTATATTTATGCTATGAAACTGTCAGCTAATGCTCAGACAAATGAGCTTGTCTTCTAAGCAGACTGTGGTAGAGATTTATGTCTCCCGAAAGTACCTGAAAGATAAAGACTACTCATGACACGTAGTACTCTTCCCGCCCCCAATAGCAATCTTGAAAAAGAGAGTTCACTGTCGAATGCAAATAACAAAGTTAATCTTTCTACAGGCTGACAAACATCTGAATTATTTAAAACAAACCAGTAGAGGCAGTTAGACAGATCTTTTACTGAATTCACCAAGTGAAGAGATCACCTAGTGATCTCTCCTGAAAAAAAAAAAAAAAATAGTTAAATGTTTGGTAACCCAAGAGAAATGAAGCCTCCGGATAACACAAGGGCATCAGGATGCTGAGATTATTTACATATACTAAATTAAAAAAGAAAGGCAAAAATTTTGATGCCACTGGGATGTATCTGTAGTATAAAGTCAGATCACTACCCCCAGCAGTGCAATGGAGGAGAAGGAAAGTATCCAAATGTGAAAATAAAAATCAAATTTATGAAAGAAAACACGAGGAAAATTTAAAAGATGAAAGAATATATAAAATATAAACAAATATATTAAAAAATTGAAGACATACATATATGTAGGCATACATACATCCATACGTTTTACCGTACTAATCTTTATGGCTAAGGTGTCATAGGCATCCAGCATATGCAGAGATGCATTTCAGGAACAGCACTTCTGCGCATTATTCACCAGTATCTTTGTCAGTGTATGTGGTTGGAAACAACTTCATTATGAGATCTTATAAATGAGAAGAATTCAGCATACACAATAAAACACTGCAGATATATATGTATTTTAGATCTATGATTCAATTACTGAGCTGTAGCACATACTAAGATTGAAACTGAAGTTATCCATGTAATCAGACTATCAACAGTTTGATATGTAGACTTATACCTCGTTTTGTTTTGTGGTTTTAAAGTCTGGTAATACTATGAGATTCGTAAGTCTTCTGAGAAGAATTAGTAATTTAACATAGTAGGAAGGGCCATCTAATGCTCCTTGCCTTATGAAGATAAAATCGGTTTCAATAGAGGGAGGATTATGCCTACAATTTAATTATGTTGCCTTAAGACATTACTGTAATGTATTCAATCTGCTCCATCTAATTAAGGTTTGGAACAATCTCATTACTTTATATACCATTATTTTTCTTTAAATTGTAACTCTCGTTTTTCCCCTGTATCAATTCTAGTGAAAACCAATAAAGAACAAATAACGCAGAATGTACTGTACATTGCGACTGCAGGAGGACCACAGCGCAGCACATGTGTTGGTCTGTAGTTGTAATTAACCACCACCACCCTCTCATAGCCCATGTGCTACCCCTGCAGTCAGGGTGCTTTAGGAAGGTGGGTACTCCTCCCAACTTCCTACAGCAGAAGAACATCAAAAGAAGAACTGCAGAGATTTAAGTGTTGATTTTTTAATTATTCAAACTCCATTTTAACTTTGACTTAATTTGATGATACACTCAATCCTTCTGTTACTGGATAAAACACTTCCTAACATACGGCAGCAAAAAAAGCCCAGTTCTTGTCCCAGTGAAAGTCAACAGAACCATATTTTTACTACAACAGTCTATCTTCAGTTGCAAACCAAATGTAAGTCAATGAGGATTTTATGCCTGTTTTGACCAGTGCTGAAAGGATTGCTGGAAATATTGACAGTCCCTTTACTACAACACGGGGGGCAGTCAAAATAGAACTATTCCAGATCCTGGTACTGCAAAGTGAAACATGACTGGCACAGTACAGTAAGATCCATCCTGAATAATTCAGATCTAACTGAGGAAAAGGGAAGTTATGAAGTGGATTAATCAGCAACTGATTTAAGTACTACGACCTCCTGGTACAACCAAAGTCACTAGGGTGACCCTGTCACGGCTAAACTCACAGAGCTTTCTAGTATCATCTAGTACCTCCAGTGCCAAGAGGAAAGACCAAAATTATGATGATTTTTATCTGATGAAGTTAATTTTAAGAATATATATTAAAATATTGGCAATAAGAAGTAGCAAGTTGCATAGCATACTGGTACAACAAGAGTAGAAAGATTTCATCACAGTACTCCTCCTTCACCTTGGTGTAAAGCTTATTGTTACAGGGCCCAACAAGGAAAGGCTGGATTTAGATAAATGTAGTTTTCTATCAGGCTGAGATCACTGACTACCACTCCATGTACTTCTCACTGCCTCGTAATCTCTTACAGACCCACACAAGAGCAAGGAGAGGTGTCACCTGAGAAAAAAGGTAAGTATTTCTACCTGGAGAATTCAACCACCACACTGTGAACAGGCTGCAATTCGGTGAAAAAGAATCAGAAGAAATAACAACAGACACAGGGCTGCACGGCAAAAGTAAGATGGTTAGCTTGGCATTGCTTCACCATTTTGGTATGACACTCAATCGTATGGTAAATCAGACAGAAGGATTACTACCCTGAAGAGATCATTTGGATATAAAGAAAATTTTGCTTGGTGAATTCTTGGCTATAATCTGCAAAATGGTGTGTTTTCACCTGTGAAGTTTGCTGCAACTCATGAATGTGAAACCAGTTCAGGTTTATGCCCAAATAAAATTCAGAAGAGGAAGCAGAAAAATTTTATGAATCATTCCAGGTGTTAGTTTAATCCTCTTCTTCCTCCAAAGCAGGTACTGACAATTTTCAGTAACTTCACTGTCAAAGTTGAAGTAACAGAAAAAATCGAGGGAAATGTGGTTCTTCAGAATAGGCAGAATTAAACCAAATGCATCAGTTCTGTATGAAGAATAAGCTGGCTGCTGCTAACACACGCGAGGATGAAAGGTGTACTCGCACATCACTGGGCCAACAGACAAGTAATCAAAAAAAATCTCCCGTGCTCAGATGGAGAACATCAATCCGCAGTGGCATACCTTATCTTGCTATAATTAATAATGAAGATTAGCTTCCAGTTGCATGTGCATAAAAAGAAGTGTTTTTCAAGTTCAGTTTCGATTAACAAAAGAATACATTGTCCGTGTCAGGAAGACTCACAAAAGTTAAACCTTGAAAAAGAGAGAAGTTCAGAGACTGGAACCGATCACAATCACTCTGCTGCAATACTGAGAATGTCACACACACAGCAACAAAATCTAATGCTAACATACTGGAAAAGATTTGTTAGACAAAAGACTTTATCAACCCAATTAAAAGAAGGAAATTAACATTTCCTATGATGTGACTGGAATAGAAGGACTATGATTACAGAAGGAAGTAACTTCAGGATATGTGGAAGGAAGAATGACTGTTGCTAAGAGGCATTAAGGATCAACCAAATAACAAAATTAACATCCTGGACAGATGAGGTTTATGTGTGCTGAGCCCCTGGGGATGGGATGAGTGGTGCTGGGGATGGCTCCCAAACGCATCAGCAGCTTTCTGTGGTCTCCTCTGTTGTAGTTAGGTCCTTTGAGGTAGGGACTGTCCTCTTACTCTGTGCTTAGCCAGCTTCCATCACAGTGAGGTCTCACACCGTCACCTGGATTTCTTAGTATTTCATCCCTGTTCATGTATTTCCTGATAAGACACCTTTATCACTTCTCCATAAGCCAGAAGGAATAACGAATTGCACAAACACACAGCGGAAGGCTGCAAAAGTGTGTTAGATGGTGGGCAGCAAAGCAGCTGAGCATCAAAGTGCCATCGTGCTGCAAAATGCTCGGTCTGGCTTGTGTTGGGATAAGGGTCCTCCACTGAGAGACACAAAATATTTCTTCTTATCTACTTGGCAAGGCCTCGGGTGGAATATTGTTCAGCTGAAGTCACCACGCTTCAAGTGACACAAAAATATGGCAGAGAGCTCAGCTGAGGGAAGAAAGAGGACAGGAGATAGAGAACACCATGGCACAGGTTAGACATTAGGAAATACTCTGTGATGCTAAGGACGGGCCATCAAGAGCAGAAATTCTCAAAAAAACCCACTAAACCAAAAAAACCCACCAGGTTGAGCAAACACCTGTGATGTGGTTGGGTGTCATTCACCCTGTCCTGCCTGGGACAAAAGGGCAGATTAGTACTAATTTCTTCAGTAATTTCTCCCCATTTATGACTCTCAATCAGAGTCAATAAATCAATTAATATGCTGCTGATTCAAGCCAGGAACTAAGTTCAATTGCAAGTACTGAGTTCTGGGTATTTTTACTGTTATTGATTATTAATCACTTCCAATAGCTGCATAGGTGGTTAATTGGTTTGTGGATGCACGCTTAGAGATTGTTCCACCAAGTACTACAAAAAATAACAAAAAATAATAGTTCGATTCTTTAATTTTACCTTTACAGAGAGGCTCTTTTTTTCCTATAAACAACCTCAGTGAATTCACGAGGCTGTTCATACATATCAAATCTAGACTTCAACTGGCAATAATAAATGAAGAAGGGACAAAGGGATTCAATTTATAAGTGTAAAAGCAGTCACTGTGCCAAACAACTCATTTTTTTTTCTCTTTCTCAGGTACAGTCAGTTTTCTTCCTCCATTCTCTCTTATAATTAGTCAAGTGTCCTGATTTGCTTGCTCACTCATGTTTAAAAATATTCTATGCCCCATTTTCTTTCTTTCAGCTTCTCACATCATTGGAAAGTATTTGCAAAAGCTAAAGGAGCTGAGGAAAGCTGGAAGCCGCATGATGCTGCAGCGCACCTCCCATCAGGTAACGCACACACACAAATCAAACTGCCTCTGCAAGAGATTGTTCTGAAGAAATAATCTAGAGAGAGATATTCCAAAAGTAGAAACATTCTTACAGTAGATTCCATTTTGTACATTATTTTGTTAGCTCTAGCACACGGGGATTTGGACTTACACTATAAGCTCTTATGCAAAATACTCTGGAAAATATGAGACAATAGAAGCTACAAATGTACTCACCAGTATTTTTCTTTAAGTGAACATCAGAAAAGAAGAACGAAAGAATGAGCCAATGACTTCCCTAATGACAGAATAATTATCTAAACAAGAATATACAGATACGGCTTAAAATAATTTAGGTTTAGCGATAATTCAATAAAAGAGAGGGAATTTGGAGTGAGGTTATAAAAGGCACTATTATGATGTCATTTCAGTTAATTTAGATGGAAGGATAATGAATGCTTTATTACAGCTGATCAGCCTTCCTGCACATCATCATGCTTTCCATGCTTGAGCTTCTGCTTCTCTGGGAGACAAATTTACTGTGCATATATGAGACAGACTACTCTTATCTTGTCAGACTGCGTATGAAACAACAGACCTAGACCTTGAAATCCCAATGCAAAACCCAGACCTGAACAAATGCTCGCTAAAGCATGAATAGCAAAGCCTTCTTTTAAACAGCAATCACTTCAAATACCTTCAAATTCTTTTTCAACGTCTCAGTGTTGCAAAGCACAGTTAGGTTTTAAACAACTTTTTACATATGGATTAAAACTTGTATTTTAATACACTCCTATAACCACTTCTCTATTGGCATTGCATGCAGTACGGTGATTGTCCAATTATTTTAAACCTGGAACACAGAGAATATGTAGTGACCTCATACGTGTATTTTGTACAAGTCAAATGAAAGTCAAAATCATTAAAATGAGTGAGCATGAAGGTATCCACCCTCCTTGCATCTCTCCCTAATTTTTTCCCTTCCCAAATCCCCTCCCTCTTTTCTTTCCTGGTGATGTTATTACTGTTCACCCATCTTCACACCTCCAGACCCGACAACTGCCCGGCCCAGATAAAGGTTTCCAAAATCCTTTTCATTTTACACTTCTGTATATGATACTTCTCTGCCCAGTCTACCTCTGTTCTTTTTTAAACAAAAGTTTAAAAGATTCTTTGTAATATCCTCTAATTCATCAGGCTAAAGAGCAGTCAAGATTTTTTTTAAAAAAAGAAGAAACAAAAACCTTGATCATTTGCTTTCTTTTGAATTACAATTCCTAGGCTGACTATGATAATAGCACAGAGTAATCCCAGTAAAGACTTGCTACTAAATACTTACATTAGCATAATCTTATAATGTCTAGTCCACACCAGCACAGGTGCACCATGTCACATTATTAACCTATTTTCTAATAAATATTTCAGAAATGCTTTTAGCATATTGTCTATAATCACTGACACCTCTTTCCTAATTTATATTCTGTGCTGTGTGTCCTCTAAAACAGTGGGAAAGATGAATGAAAAATAACTGCAAGTTACAAAATACTGAAGGACAAACTTGTGGTCTGACTACCAATAATAGGTACCATGTAACAGGCACTATGTATTATTTTACAAACCGCCTTTGCAGTACAGCACTCTCGTCCCTTAAAATCAAATTGACAGAATAACCCTGTTACACCACTGGACAAACGAATGCTAAATGTTTACAGAAATAAACAGTAAAAAAAAAAAGATTTGGATTTACATCCCATTCAAATCCAACCCAACACTCAACCTGAAGCATAGCTGCCTGTTTAATGGACGTGGTGTAGGGTCAGAGGAGCACAGAGATGCTGAGGTTGGAAGGTGCCTCTGGAGGTCTCTGGTCAAACTGGAGTGGGTTGCCCAGGGCTGCGTCCAGGTGGGTTTTGAGTGTCTCCAAGGATGGAGATGCCTCCTGTGGGCAGCCTCCTCGGACAACCCGGGGCAGGGTCTGACTGCCCTCACTCTCCTCCTTTCTCGACTACTTGTCTGAAGCCTAGGCTGTGGCTTCTTGACAATTTTCAGAGTGCAGGAAAGAAGAAGCTTTAAACTCTTTTTCAAAAGCACCAGTAAACTTTGTCTCCTGGAATTTTATCTAAGATGTAACTACAGCCATGGATATAACCTTACGTACTAAATTTCACCACCTAGAGATTTTATGACAGCGTAATAAAAGCCTGGAAATAGTGTTTTCTAATGGAAATGCTAGAAGACAATTTAATTTAGGAGTTTTTAGCTAAGGCTACA
This sequence comes from Strix aluco, assembly GCF_031877795.1. Taxonomy (NCBI): domain Eukaryota; kingdom Metazoa; phylum Chordata; class Aves; order Strigiformes; family Strigidae; genus Strix; species Strix aluco. The sequence continues at coordinate 38,883,590 of NC_133937.1, read as the reverse complement.
ATACTGGGAAAGCAGCACCTAGTGCAAGTGGACAGCATTATTGTTCTCTAATCCAAAAGTTAATATTCTAAAGAAGAAGACTTACTGAATTCAAAGAGACTGTTTCCATTATGGTAGTTGGCAAAAACTTGCAATAGATCTTGTAATTTAAAACAAATGTAATTTTGTTGTAGTGCTGCTGGAAAAAATCTCTGCAATCAGGTTAGCTATTAAACAAGCAGTTTTCATTATAATGCGCTGCTCAATAAAATGCAAAAACTCTTTGCTGTGGTACAGATATCATCACCTTATCCTTGGTGAGTTTATTGGCTAAAAAACATCCCTTCCAAGCAAGCATGCAACCACAGAGGACAGGTCCATGGGTTCTCAGATGCTCAGCCAGCCCACTGGCCAGGCCTGGTGGATCTCTCCCCCAGCCTGCTGTTTTCATGGGCCAAGAGCTGCTGTGGCTGCAAACAGATGCTGAACCCAGCTCTGCCTTTCCAAACAGAGAAGGATGATGGCTTTCCTCATACCCTCTCCACACAAGATGCCTGCAGGCCATTAAGAACCCAAGAGTGCAGGCTCTTGAAAGATGCCATCTTAGTTTTTATTTTGCCTTGATCCTACATAGGAATTCAGCTAGTTTTTGCAGTGGCAAAAATCAATAAAGCAGAAGATTTTTTTTCCTATGACACTGCTATTTAAAGAAGTGTTGAGTCTGGAAAGAGAAATAATTTAAAAAGAAGCAACTCATGGGAAGTGTGGGAAAGGACTTTGCAGGTAAATTTTCCTGCAAAGCATGAAAGTTCTGACTGAATTTGGCCAAAAGTGTTCAAATACTTGACAGTGCCTCACAGTTTGTGGCACAGGAACCTCCCTCATTTTCTGCTGACAGCACTGTCCTCTGTAATTCACCCATTTCCATGGATGCTTAGATGTGAATACAGATTAAGGCTACTTTAGGTAATTATGGATAAATCAATAGAATCGATTCCCTCCATTTCAAATTCTTTGGCATTTTCATCAATCTTGCAATCAATTGTTAAGACAATTGCAACTGGCTAAACAAATGTCATAACGTTGCTTGAAAAATAATCTCAATTTTTCCTGTGGGTATTCAATTCCTTTATCAGAGTCCATCCCAGAATACTAATAAGGAAAAAGAAAGTAATCTGCAGATGAAGAAGGTGTCATAAGGCTAGTTTAACACCTCTTCAGCGCTTCTGGGGTCACAAATCAGGTGTGCTTAGCAACCCAATCTGCTGCAGAGATCTCTTCTCTTTGTCCACCAGCCAAAATGTAAAGTTCATCATGATGCCTGATGGCAGAAAGTTTCCATGGGTGCTGAAAAGAATTTGGCTTTTAGTCCTATGCCTTACTGTTACTTTTATTGTCTAACTACTAAGAATCACAAACACAGAGACACTGTCCAGAAGAGCTGAACTTTCTCAAAACCAGGATCCACCTCCCCAGCAAACACACACAAGAAGTGACTCCCTTGGAAGAGGTTAAAATGCCATTTCTTGTAATAGATGGGCATGATAAACCACAGCAGCTGCTCTGCTTTGCTGTTCCACAGATGCTTATGTGGCTGACAGCTTTGTGAAGGGATCGCTAATGCTGGTAAAAAAACCCACCTTACTGGAGCTTTAGGTAAGCCGGCATTTGATCCGAAGTGTGGCTCTCAGATATTAAAGTGACACAAAACGTTTTAAGAAGTCAGTGGGGTATGTGAGGGAGAGAGCCAAGCGAGATGAGAACAGTGCTCATCTCCTGTACAGGCTACTGCTCGCCTAACCCCGCTATTAACCTTTGGAGAAGATCAGTGGTTTGCTATTCTTTTAATTTTTCTTTCAGGCTCCTGTCTGATACTGTTTGTAGCAATGAGACAGGACTGGAATAAATGCTTGGATATGATGCTTCAATACCGGCCAGTACCAGAAATGCTCCAGCACAATGCCTGTCAGGAGTCCATCCCTTCCGTGGTTATTAACAGGTTTTTTGAGTCCCGCGGAAAGAGTTAATGTATCCTGCATACAGGGGATCGCACACAGAAAGTCACAGATGATACAGCACAAAAATCAGGTTTGCAGAGCAGATAGTAACTGTATAACATTTATAATGTGGTGGGGTTTTTTTCTGTTCTAGTACTTTCCTTATTTTGGGGAAGCCCAGAAACACCGATTACCTCTGACTGCTTTCAGCATTCATTTCATCCTTACTAGGCATGTGTTTTCTCCAATATAGAAGCGCTTAATAATGCTGCAGATAAAAACACACTGTCTCGTAAGAAACCGCAATGGAATGAGCAGTCAAACCCATTTTGGTTCACTCTTTTACCAAGCCTAGACATGCCAGCAGAACTGCAGAGCACCAGAGGGACCACACCTCGATGACTGGGTTCAGTTTTGGGCCCCTCACTCCAAAAAGGCCATTGAATGACTCGAGCGTGTCCAGAGAAGGGCAACGGAGCTGGTGCAGGGTCTGGAGCACAGGTCTTATGAGGAGCGGCTGAGGGAACTGGGGGGGTTTAGTCTGGAGAAGAGGAGGCTGAGGGGAGACCTCATTGCCCTCTACAACTCCCTGACAGGAGGGTGCAGAGAGGGGGGATGAGTCTCTTGAGCCAAGGAACCAGCGGCAGGCCAAGAGGGAATGGCCTCAAGCTGTGCCAGGGCAGGGTCAGACTGGCTCTTAGGAAGTATTTCTTTGCAGAAGGGGTTGTTGGGCGTTGGAATGGGCTGCCCAGGGCAGGGGGGGAGTCCCCATCCCTGGAGGGGTTGAAGAGTCGGGTTGACCCAGCGCTGAGGGATCTGGTGGAGTTGGGAACAGTCAGGGTGAGGTTCATGGTTGGACTGGAGGAGCTTTAAGGTCTTTTCCAACCTGGATGATTCTGGGATTCTGTGACATTTCCAACACTGCAAACAGACTAATTTGCAGCCTTGAAGCAGTTATCTCCTGCATTGAAACAACGTACTCCCATGCACAGTGGCTGCAGCACAGTCTCTGGATGGGTTCAAGGCCAGGGAGGATCCAGCACTCACTCTGACATGCCAATCCTCCCTGGAATTTTACAGCTGCTAATTAGTTTCTGCCTGGTAATGTCAAAGCCTCAGAGGCAACCGCAAGCGGGGTCGCAAAAAACCCAAAATGGCCAAGTGTGTCAGTGGGACAAAGTCTTTGCTAAAAAAATTTTTGTATTAAGTTGTGAAATATAATTGCATGTATATATATGCCACTGATATGAGCACAGCATTGTTTATGAGGACAGCCAAACATGTCTTTCATTTTAAGAAGCTTAAGCAACTTTTCCAGACATTTAGACCAGCAGACGTTAAGCTCCGTTCCCTGACAGTCAAACACAGGTAACACACAGAAAGCAGCCAATACAACCCATGCCCTGCCCCAGCATCCCCACGGATGGAGAAGATTAAAGCCTGGAAGCATCGCTAAAGCACACCCGTTCTCTAGGGAAGACTGAGCACCTCGGTACAGTTATACAACAAACACCAGCTTCAGCAGCCTTGCAACTGGATCATCCAGAATGAAATCTGGTTCTCTGCAATTTCTTTTATGCAGTGCTTTTATTTCACTCTCTCTTATTAATCCTGAGGAAGCTCTTTAAGCTACTAAAATATGCTATATGGATTAAGTAGATCTAAAACTACAGGAAACCACCTGGCTTTTGAAACACAAATATTAGCTTGGAAACCATTTTCTTGGGACACCAAAAGACTAAAATTGTATTTTTGACAGCTGAGTTTGTAAGACAGTGGAATAACCTAAAGGTACTGCCACGTGTTGACTCCTCACCTCTGCTAAGGCAGAGCCACATAAAAGTTTGCTTTAATGTGCACACAGGAATAAGTGCGTCCCCATTACTAAGGCAGGTCTATTTACTTTGTCCAAAAAGCAGCACTTGGAATTTGGAAATTACCCTAATTTGGAAAAGTTCCTGACTCCAGCAGCATCGCTGGACACCAGCAAATTGAAGCATCCTAAATCCCACAGCACAGATGGTGCGACGCACGGCGTGGCACCGCCAGCGCAGTGAATTCAGACACAGGGCTGCACTGTGAATGCATTCCTGAGCCTCGCAAGGACAAGACAGACAGCCAGTCACTTCACAAAAATCAATGCCACTGGACTGATTTTCCTGGACTGGGTCAAAGTATAGTTGGGCAAAAGGCCCGCACAACATTTATGCACCATTTATGCTCCTTTTACGTTCTCCTCTGGCCTGAATTACACATTTTGGCTATCTCTAAACAGATAATTTATAATGCCAATGGCACTGAAAGCCAGCAGCTTCTCTATGAGTAGACTTTAATTATTTTATGGGCTCATACGGGCAACAGAAACTAAGTGGGGAAAAATCCAGACTAGCCCCAACGCTAGGAGGTTTTCCCACCCAGAAAAAAACAACCAAACAAAATATTCATGTTGATTTTTTTTTTTTAAACTAATGATTGTATACAGTAACATCTAAAACTGTCCTAATCTTACATGGCGCAGTATTATGTATGAAAGAATTTATTACTTTGCCATTGAAATGTTACCAGATTGGAAAGAGCTGAATTTCCCACCGGCTGAGCCCAGGCCACGGCTCCCAGCCGAGGTGGGGAGGTGGCGAGTGACAGCACCTTCCCCGCAGCTCAGCACAAGGGCACACATGTTCATGTGACAGAGTCTTTTTTATTCATGGTAAACCATAAAAGCCTTCAAGGACTTTATGGCTTTTAAATTTCCTCATTCCTGTAGGAATACAAGTTTCTAATTCAGAAAGTTTTCAACTACTCAGAGCTTCAAGCTTTTAAATTTTTTTTCTAATATGTTACTTTAATCATATTGCCCAAAATTTTCATATAAAATTCTGGTTTTAATAAAACAATGAATTTGGAAGATAGAGTCTGATAATGGAAATTTTAAGGGAAACCATTAATGCAATCACTGGAGTGAAGAAGTTGAGTAGAAGTTGAACATAGTTGGAAGATATGGAGACAGCATATTCAAATCTTAATTAATATATACCAACAAGTGGTTTGTTTGCCTGATGTAAAGACCTGATTACCAAGACGTTATTTACAGCGCTGAAAAATGCAAACTTGAATAACATCTCTCTTTAGTGACCTGTCATCTAAAAAGTCTTTTAAGCCACATCATGGTAGGACTTCTGTATTACAGATTCACACTAAGCCACTACACAACTGGCTTCATCCTGAGGTTTAAGCAACAACATATGTGTGAGGGTGTCCAGCATGGACTTGAGGCCCGTGACATGGTCACCAAACATTCAGGATTTGCAGCAAATATAGCTACTGAGTGTAAGATGGGCCCAGACTACCAAGACATGGGCAGATCCCATGAGGATGAAGGCTTGTTTGGAAGCAGCTGGATTTTCCTGACTCCCAGTAATGAAGCTGCTGCTACAACATCACGTAAGTGCCAGCACTGATAAGCCAGGAGTGATCTGAGCGGGATGCAGGGACTAACAATAGGAGCCCTTTGATGGAGAGAGGGATGCTGGCATTGCAGTGATTCATGAAGGGCAGGGAAAAGGCTGCTTTTAGAATGGATATTGATGCTCACGCAGATAAGACTTGCCAGCATTTTGAAGTGCATCTGCAGCAGATATTATGGGAAGTCTGGCAACAGCAAGGAGCTATATAGGCCAACGGTGAACAACCAGAGGACTTGTCAAAGGTTTACATAAGGTAAAAAGCACAGTTTTCTGGATTTATTCCATATACTAGCAGTCAAATTGAAAGCAGAATGGCGTGCACAGGTTGTTCAGATCGTATGTAATTTCATCTTCAACGTCAGCAATACCCAAACTGTGATCGCTCAAAACTGATATCCAAAAGATATTAGAAGTGGCTGTAAGCAGCACATAAAACTATGATATAATTTATAGTGGTTTCAATCAAAAGCTTTAGCATTACAGCGGCAGCACAAAAGCCCGCAAAAAGGGTTTTGTTTTGATCACACCGATAGGCCAAAGAGATTTGAGAATCACTGTTGAAGAAGTAGGGGATGTTAAAATCAAACGCGTGGACTATTTTAGCTTTCCTCAGTTCTGCCAGGTTTTCGGTAGAAAATAGTATTTTAAAAGAAAACACGTAACAAGTGTTTTCTAAATTATAGCAAAAATATTCTTTTTTTTTTTCCCCTAAAAACGCCAACTGAGATAAAGATTCTTTCCCCATATTTTAAGTCTTTCCCTTTTTCTCTAGCTTTATTGGAAAGTATAGCCTCCTCCCCTTGCTATTTAGGTTGGGTAATTTAAATTTTACTTGGGGAAATAGTGAAAGGGGTTGTTAATACCTTTTTTTTTAGCTATATCTACCCTAATATTTAATCTGCGATATTACAATTGCAGAATTCTCACTTTATGCATACTTAAAAGTTAGACGCTTCCCATACCCCATACACAGCACGTCAAGGTGTAAATGAGCCTCCCAAAGTGTGATTTAGTTCAATGTATGAGAGCATTAGATGATCATACCACTCAAATGCTGTTCCTATAATGGGGAATACTTTAATTTATGTTACATTCACTCAAATTTGTAATTCATGACAAAATTATAATTTTTTTTTCCCAAGGCATCATTAAATGCTTAAGAGCCAAATGCACTAAAAAGGGAGAAATACAGACTTCTGCAGGGACCTCCTGCGATTGTAACCCTTCAAGCATTGACTTTTTCATCAGAAACTACCTAAATTGCTTTAGTAAAGTTGCTCACTCACAACTGGGGCCAGAAACACTGTTCAGAACCTCTCACCTCTCATGGAATGAGCAAACATAACTAATCCACTGTTAGTCAACAAGCGGTGCTACAAGCCCTCGTTACACGGTCTCATTAAAAATACTTCCATTAAAAATACCACGTTACAGCCCAGATACAAATAAGTGTTATTTTCTCTGTGCCGCAGTAGGATAATTTAATTGTACAGAAACACAAAGACAGAAGAAAAAACAACTTATGGTCCAAATTAACCCTACATGTATTATTTCTGCAAGAGACTATCTTAATTGCAAGTATGCATTCAGAGAGCAACACAACATTTTGTTCTTAATTTCTATGTAGTATAATGAATGGGTTTTAAATTAGTCAAAAAAGTAAATATTAGTCTGTGACAAATCACAATTACTGGATGATCATAGCTGTATAAATTAACTTCAGCTAAGAAGTATTCATTTATGGGAAACACAGATTTATTTTTTTGAAGTCGTTTTGTACAGCACAGTAAGTTGGGTGTCACTTTGTTTCTTTCAAAATTATTTAAAAACACATTTACAGGGACCAGTCCAGATAGAACTGGCTCTGGAAATCATAAGAACATTTTATAGCATGTTGCTTTGCCTAAATTAATGTGAATTGCAATGGGAACAGCACTGGGTCAAGTATATATAATTTCTGACTTAGCATGCCTGCCCACATTACTGTATTCATCATGATAAGGATAGAGGGCAGTGCAAATCAATAGGGATGGGTGACTTCAGAATAGGGAATAAAATCTCCTTGGTAATTTCACTGGACATCCTGCCCTGAAGATGCAGGGAAGGGTAACTCATGACGCAAGGCCAGATTAATGAGCACAGGCAGACAACAAATAAAGATGTTGAGGAAAATCAGAAAAAAGTTTGTACGTGAAGAAATAAATGATGGTTATTTGGAGAAAACATGCCTTTTTAAAAACATGAATTAGCAAAGATTGAACAGAATGAAACCTTTGCTTTGCAAAACAGCTCTATAAGCCAACAATCCCCACGATAACCTCAAGACATTGCGAGTCCCACAGCACGTACTCCGATATGGGGCTTCAGCCCTGCACGGAGCGAGGGAAACGCATAGCGAAGATCAATATAGTGGAGGCCCCAGCAAGCAAGGGAAGATGACTGGCTGATCTGGAACTAACAGGGTGTTGAATTTCTTTGAAATATCAAACCTTTTGTACTGATCCCATTATGTACATCAGAAGCAAACGACTTCCCATCTTAAAAGACCTGACCTGTATGCTGTGCAAGTCCAATTTTTGACTTTCCTACTCAATAAAGGCAATCTGCCCTCAGGTGAAACCTGCAAATCACAAAACCAAGCACAGACAGTGTTAATCCTGGAATAGGAAAATGCTGGTATGATGATGCACAAATGAAAGAGAAGGTTTTAGCATTTTATCTTTTGTTTAGTGTTAGAGAATAAACAAAATTTCATTCATTCATCGGGAACTGCAAAGGTAATCTTTGTCGCTGACTCTGACAATAACAGAAACCTCATTTTCTCATTCTTTAAGAAGTCTCACCACCCAAAGAGTATGATCGATCAGGGTGAGAAGCAAACCTACCTCCTCACCAACTGAATTCAGTATTTTCTCCTTTTATGCAAAGAGCAGTCAATAGGCATATCACTGCCCATGTACCAAGACATGGTAATTCGACTGGGCAGTAGGAGGGCAGGGACATACGTGTGTGAAACTCCTCATTGAAGGGGAATACGGCCAAAAACCTGGTGGACCTGAGCTGAGAAGTCTGTGGGTGCTGGCAGGGCAGTGCAAGGACTCTGCTGATGGCCCCGTGGTTTCTGTGGGACTCCCAGGGAAGGTCTAACAGCCAGTTTGGTTTGGCAGATTTCAAAGCCAGGAGACTATTCATTAGTCCTGGCTCCTCGGATGGGACAACAAAGAATAACGTCTTCCCAACAGCACTTGGGGTGCTCTTTCTGAAGGCAAACATGGGGTGAAAGCCCTTTACCTCACTGGTGTTTTGCAATTATATTTTTTGACATGAAGGACAGCTCTTGCATTGCATTTGAAGGAATCTTTATCTAAATTAAAAATAACAGCAATAAAAGGCAAAGCTGAAAGAAAAGTGGGGTGAGAAGAAGAAAAGATCGTCTCTCCCCCACATTGCTCCTCCCAGCCTCTGCACCTGAAGCTGCTCGCTCCAGGCAATCTGCTCTGCTGCTACCAAAGTGTGTTGTTATCAACCAATGTTTCTAAGCACAGTTTTAAGTAAGGAAATGGAGATCAAGACCACTGCTCTTACTAGCTGAAGTGAACTCAGCAGGATATCGTTTGTAAAAACTACCAAGTACCTTGTCTGGTTTTGTGCCCCACATTTAGCTGGTGTGTAGCAGGCAACTGCCCATACAAGCAACTCCATTTCCAAATAACAGATTTAAACTCATCAAAACCTGAAACTGTAGGAAAATGTCTACAGTGGCTCCCCACAACTTCTCATGGGAAAGAGGTGCTGTCAGAAGAAATAAAACCCTACAGTTAAGCCCCTTCCCCAGACGATGTGATATCCCAGCCCCTGCCCTGTACAACTGTGCACCAAAGGAGGTGTGTAAGGAGGGCGTGTTATGGCACAGGAAAAGTTGTTTCAAAAAAAATCTAAGTTATAAATATGTAAAGTAATCACATCAGAGCTCCACCTGCCTCAAATAGACAGTTTTACATCAACCTTGTATTCCTGCATGCATGCACAGTATGCCTCTCTGCAAAAAACCATATCAAACCTGGAAAACCAGCTTTCCAGCCACAGAGATTGACTTGGATAGAACTGAAGAAGCCTGACTATATAACATTTATTTCAAATTAATTTTCTGACATCCAGCTACAGCAGTTCATTTTTCCCTCTGAATGGGATCTAATAAGACCTAATAGGTGATAAATCAGTTTCCTGGTTTAGGGCATTAAGAAACTGCAGTGATATGTTCTTCTAGACCAGTGAGGTCTACAGCACTCTGTTCCACAACAAGCGGGGCATTAAATAGTCTTAAATCATCAGGCTGTCCCTTTCTCAGCTATATGACCACTCCTGTGGCTTTGAAATTTCAGAATGAGAAATCATTCTTTATAGCAAACTCTGTAGCTGCAAGCAAAGCAATTTAAAAAACACTTTAGGAGAGCAGTTCCTACATACTGCTTCTGTTACAAATTACTTTGCTTCAGCATTTACAAAATACGCAGTTTAAATAATACAAATGAGTTATCAAATTATCATGATGTAAACAGATAGAAAAGTTGTTTCCTATCAACAAATCCATTATAAACTAACAACAAAACAGAATTATTTACTCAGCAACTATTCATTGCTGCTAATTTGGCACAGTGTTATTAGATCCGAGGCTTTACATGCAACACACTCCAATTCTCGGGATGATTTGATAATGCAATCCACGTGGCCTGATCCATCTTTTTATATGAGAAAGGTGAAATAAACATATGTGCTAACATCATAATCATTATTCAGCTCTCATGTCAAAAGTGTATCTATCTCAATTATGAGTAATAACAGTTTTACAGACAGTTTTGATGAGGCTGACGTTTATTATCCTTGGGTCTATAACCCGTATGCCAAAACCTTTACTTTCTAAGTTTAAAGCTGAACAAGGCTGTAAAGAAGGTGTCGTTTTACAGATTCACCTATGCAAAAAGAGGCCCCCGTCCTTGACCTTCTCGCCATCCCCACTGCTGGAGCTTACTGCCCTTGCAGCTCGTGCAGCAAAGTGGGTCACGAGAGCACTCTCTCATCCACGTCAGTCAAAATCACCCGGGATAACTAAGTCTATTTAAGCCATACAAACCCATTCCAGCTCTTTTTGCCTGAATCTGGTGGGGGAATGGTTACACAAGGTTTTGTTTTGCAGCAACATTCTGGAAGTGTTAACCTCCAGCAGAAAGATGGGAATTGGGATCATCTAGGTTAAACTTCACAGAAGTACATACCTCTACAGGTTGTTCGGGGTGCATGTTTGTCTACAGCTATGTTGACCTTAAAAATTAAATACTACGTTGACCTTCCTTATTTTTATATAAAATTTTGAATAATTTTTCCACTTACTCACCCAAAATGCAAACTGTGCTATTTCAACTAGAGTTATGGGTTAATATTCATATGGAAAATGTACTAGTTATCGAAATGGAGCAGAACATTTCATGTGAAAATAATACATGATTTAAGTTCTGTTCTTCACTGCTGGCTGTTCACTGCATGAGCACAGGCAAATTACTTAATTCCTCTATGAATCAACTTGAACATCTGTAAGGTCAACATAACACAGATGATCTTCCCCAGATGCTCTGAGATTCTTACAAAAATATTTCAAATTAATATTATTGTTGCTACATAAACCCATCACTATAAATCCTACTTTATGGCTAACAAAGCATCTTTTACAATGGCACCCCTTTAGCAAAGAGGAGCTAAACAAGTTGGTAAAGTTTAATTTACCCACAATGCCCAAACTACAATTTCTCAGATTAAAATGTAAGAACAGTATGTGTATATACTTCCACATGAGATTAAACTGGGCCTGTTCACCAATGAGATTTGTGTTGAAATTATCTCAAAACATATTTTAAGTTAATTGTATTCAAGCCAAAAGAACCTTTAAATTGTATTCAAGCCAAAAGTACCTTTAAATCAAATGCTCAGTTAAGTGGATTGTGAATGGAAGACTGAAGGTATATGCACCTTATAATAGAAAAAAAAAGTTTTACTATGATAAACCAGATACAATAATAAAATGCTATCAAAAACCAGCATTTTATTGAAAAAAAGGTCATTAGCACATTTTAGACTAATATGTATAGAAAATGGCAAACAACATAGTGCATTCCTGACAAATAAATCATTGGTTTGTTCAAACCTCAGACTGGCACAAGATTTAGATTAACAATGGGTTTGATTTGACACCATAACTAACTCACAGTCCTCTGTCATGGCTTGGGAATTATTTTGAAGAAGGAAAGTACAATTATTTCGAAGGAAAGTACAATTATTTCAAAGGAAAGTAAAATTTTAAGGTAAGTTAAACTAATCAAAATTGCATCCTTACTAATATCAGTAAATCCTGTACTGGTATTTATTTTCACATCATTTGCTGAGACTAAACAATGTAGCAAACCCCAGTATGATGATATAATGGCGTGAAAGAGATGCTTTGCTATGTTACCACATTCCCTGCTGCTCTCCTGCGTGCTTGAGGATGGGAAATGATTATAAACCTGGTCAGAAAACACCTCAAATACTCCTGGGCAAGTCCTCAAAGCAGGCTATAAACCAGCACCCCTTCTCCAAAGTGTGCCATGGCGCATCCCCTTGCACCTGCATGGGGGCCTACAGGCCATCATCTGTCTGTACAATTTATCTGTGTTATTTTGAAGCGTGTGTCTATCAGAGCCTTCAGTGCATTTAGAAATGAGCTGTACTGCATTTAAAATGCAGGCTGCTTTCTTGATGTAGCCACGACCTCACTGCTGGCATCCCTCCTTACACCTGGATTATAAATTCTCTATGTTGCTGTCTTGAAATACTGAATTTTGACATTAAATCTGACATTTTTGTGTATTTGCTATAATTCAGGCTCCAAAATGGACTGACTCCAAAATACAGGCTAAAATTCAAAACCTTCACAAATCTTATGTCCTTCTTAACCCATTGAATTTGCATGGCAGAATACGTTTCCTTTAGTACTTGCCCTTCATTCCTACCAGCCTCCTTGCCCAGCCTCGAGCAAGGCCCCTGAAAACAGGCTCAGTTACATACATGCAGAAATCTCTTCAGAGCTAAGCAGGTTTTGCTAGTTGGTTGCTTGTTGGTTTTTTAAATCTTTTTCCCTGGAACTTAGTGCTACTTCTTAAATCTCTTACCTTCACATCAATGTAACCCCCTGAAATTTTACCAAAAACCCATTTACACTGACATAAGAGAGGAAAAAATAAAAATCATTCACTCACACCATCTTATTAGGTATTCTAAAATAAGGTTAAAATAAGGTAAACATTATGCAAATATATTTACAGCTTTTAAAAAACCAAAGAATTAATATAGATCAACCAATTTGATTAGGCACCGTGTTTTACCTCACTGAACTCAACAGAGATTTACTTTCTGTTCAGTCACATTCAGGGACACGTGAGGGTCAGTGCCAAAGAACCAGCATCCAAGAGCTACTGCAGCAAGGCAGCCAGCAAAGCTCTCCCATCCCCCTGGACATGGTTTGCTGGGATATCTACCAGAGTGCAAAAAAAAACTAATAAATGTTGTCTTTTTTTTCCTCTCTAATAACACATGGAGTCATACATTGCGTACAAATTGCCTATGCTCTTTTGAAAACCTGGGCTTTAATTTCCTCTTTCTTTGTAATATATGAACTGTCTTGAATAAGATATAAATAACCAAAATACACATGCCAGGTATTTCTCCCTTGGATCAATGAGAATGAGTTGCACTTTTTGTGACTCCCCATGCAGTTTAACCGTGCTCTGCTCGGGGGCAGATCAGCAGCCTCTGTATTTCCCCCTATCAGACAGCACTCCTGGAGCCAGGGAATTTATGATTCAGGGAAAGAAGGAAATGTTTAAGGGAACTGTTTTGTAAGTTGACAATGGTCAAAGCAATTGCTTACTGCAGTCAAGGAGAGCTAAGGATACTACAGTGTGCCTGGAACCCAAAAGCCACTTCTGTTAATTGAATTGCAAAATATACTAGCAAAAAAAAAAAAAGTAATTTTCATAAACATGAATTTTTAATTATCCTATTATTAGCACATCAGGAGACTCGCATGGTGGGATAAGAGTACCTTATAAACTTATGTTTGAAATTTAAGCATGTGTAACCATCGACAAATACAGATTAATTTAACAAAAGTTTATGACAAAAGTTTAACTTGATATTTTTATTTGTATTTTACAACTAAAAGAAAAAAGTGTCATAAAAGTTAAAGTGATGAGAAAAGTTTAGGATCATTCTATCATGAGGAGCTTGCTCATGCAGTCAATAACCAAAATGTAACGCTCCATGAGTAAACAAATAAATAAATAAAACCACAATTACCTTTTTTTTTTCCCTAACAAAGAAGTACTATTAAACCCAAACAGTACTCCACTCAGATTAGTTATTCATTTATAGGTTCAGCTAGACACGGGGCTAGAGCTGCTGCATCTCTGGCTCACATACCAAGTGCATGTGACACGGATGATGTCCTGAACGCTTCGGGCAAATTTTTCTTCCCCCCCCCCCCCCCCAGTGAAATTCAAAGGTTAATTTGTGTAGGGAAATTTAGATCCCTATAAGAATCAAATCACTAATACACTTAAATGGGTATTACAGTGTTCAGTGGACAAACTTCACAAAGAAAGGAGTTTGCAGAGAAAGATGAAATCCTTGTTGCTCTTACAAGAGCATCATGGTGGTGTCCAACCCTAGAAAACCCTTTCTGCTGTTGGTGCCTCTTCAGCCCAAAGATCTTTCACACCCAACTTTCTAATTAAAGTATCAAATTCAGTGATACAGCACTAGATAGTCACACAAGATGAAACCTTTACGTGCTGATTTTCTCCCTAAGCATAAGAAAACCAAAAGATGTAAACCTCCCTTTTTTATTTCAGAAAAGGCTTTTGGGGATTGCTCCTTCAAGCTCCTAGTAGATTCTACAGCATTCCCAAATCCAGCACCGGATCTGTAAGATGTCTTACAGCACTTACCACCCCAAACAGGGTTATTCACTGCACAGAGAGAATTCAATTATTAATAAATAGCACTGGGGAGCAGGCAAAAAACCCCTAAACCAAGGTGGTTCAATATCACCGCAATTTCATTTAATAACACAGCTGGAAACAATTTGATGATAACTCTTCCAGTACCTGACATTCATCCTTTCTGACTGTGCCAACCGATGAACGACTGTGGTCTTCACAGCCATGTGAACCTCTCCCATGATTCAGACAGAGCAAAAGGACCTTCGGCTCGACCCAGTGAATCTCTTCTACTGTATGAGAACCTGCCATTGGCACCCGACAAGTTTTAACAGCATTTATTTGCTAATATATCTATCCACAAAACACAATTCAGCCCTTCCAGACTTTCAACTCCATTATCTGAAAAACTTGGAAAACAGCATGTACCAGTAAATCTTGTCTCATCACAAGCCAGCTATCTGAGGTTAATTGCGGTATATCGCTACCGTATGCCACGTGATTTCTGTGAGACATCTCTCACCAGTCTGTTTGACAGACTGGAAAGACAGTTTTTATAGATCTACAGATCAATTCTCATGATCACCCAGTCTTGCAGCTGTACGGGTCGCCCCACACCTACATCTCTGCCCAGAATCCGCTCCAGTGTGTCTGAATATGAAACCTATTTATCAGCTGTAACAAAACAATCACAGTCCCCACGTTAAATCAAGGCAACTGCTGTATTTCATCTATCACACTTGTACAGGTAGCATTTCCATGTCAGAACAAGAGAACAGCTTTAACAGAAACATGTAAGTAAAAGGGATTAGATATTTTACAGGAGAGAGAACAGCATGCTCTGATACAAAACTCTGCACAGGGAAAGTTTACAAATTTAAATCAAATCCAGGTTAAGCACAAAATGGAGGAGTCAGTGCTGTCAGGAGAACGATGGTAAAAAATGTTGACTGCAGCAATGTTTTTGCTCACTAGCTTCAGTGGGGTAATTTTTTTCCCCCCTAACTTTCAGAACAAACAAATTAGCAATTCATTCTACAGATGTCACAAGTTATAAAGGAAATTAATGCAACAGTCTAACTGAAATGAGGCTGAGCAAAATGTTGTTATTTTCCCTGTGGACTCTTATGTCCACACACCCAAGTCCTGCTTTGTGAAGATAATATCCAGAAACTGCTCATCAAAGCGTAAAAAAAAAAATATCTAAAACAATTCTGCTTTTTTTCAGAGACGCACTTGAGTGTTGGGTTCGGTTTTTGGTTTGTTTTTTTTTTTTAAAGATGCAGTATGGAAGAATTTGGCTTAAGTTTGTCATTGGCAATATTCTAGTTTTTTCGAAGGGCTTTTATTCCATTTGTTTCTTTTAACACAAATAATTAGTTGGAAATCCTGACTAACAATGAAACAAACTCATGTAAGTTAGAAGTGCTGAAAATCTAAAACCTACATTGACTTCATTGTGAGTCAAACACGAAGCACAGTGAAGGAAGGAAATCTAGCATGAAGTCTGAATATTCATACAAAATTATCAACAGTTTTAGTCTATTTTCAAATTTCTTATTAGCAACTCTGATGCTGGAATTCAACATACATTTTAAATGCTGGATGAATAAATCACATATGTCAGCATAAATTTTTTATGATTTCTTCATAAATTCCTCATTTCTTGTTGTCAGTTGTCTTGGCAGAATCTAAAATATACGAAGCTGTAAAAATGTCAGTCTAATTTAATTAAGACAACTGTCTACTTTCAGTAGTCTTTGACAAGCACTGGGTGATGCTACTTATCACCCAGTATGCACGTCAAAGACTTCAGGGACCTTTCAGAAATACAGACAATTTAAAAAAACCTGCATCACCCTTGACTAGTTGGTGACCATCTCACAAGTCCCTCAGGTTTTACATTTCATACCTGTTTGTAGATTCATATTCATTATAAACTGTGTTTTCCTTCACTTCAGCACCTAACGGGAGTGGGATTTTCACCTTTTTCAATCAAGAAACAAGCGTTTACTAGAGTGGGGGATTTTTTTTTTATTCTGGAGATCATTAGACTAGACCAGAAAAGAGCAAATTGAGAGAGGAGGAATGAAGAAATGGATGCAGAAAGCGAGTCTTCACCCTTCAAGAGAAATTACAGTAGAGCTGAGAACATGCTCTTCAAGAAGAACCAAGACCCTGCTCCCTTCCTCAGTAGTCTGCCTGCATCAAAACACAGTTAGGGGGAAAAATAAGCTTTGAAGGTTTGGTCTGCATATATAGACGTGTCATTTGAAGGAAAGCCAAGCTCAGCGCACATTTGTATAATTTCATTGCTACACTAAGGTACTCCAGCACTGAATTTGGCAAGGAGCGAAAATGCAATGATCCCTCTCTACACCCCTTGATCAGTATTCACCTGAAAAAGCACATTTGCTTCTTGGCACTCCTGCAGTAGAAACATTTGGACAAACAGGAAAAGATGAGGAATAATTCTTAAAAAAAAAAAAAAAAAAATCCCTAGATGCTGTCAAAATTACAGGCTTATGCAGACCAGGAAAATGGCTAAGAAGTGGTATTTTCTGGGATACAGTACAGTGGCAAGCGCTGAATGCATATGTGGTAAGCATAAAAAGTGCTTGATGCTGTACCAAAAGAGCAATGTACATCTCAATATGAATATATTAGGTAATAACTATAGGATGTATCTCAAAGACGTAAATATTTTCCTTAGGAAAACTTTTCCTTAAGGAAACATGACTGAAGTGGTTGTGGAAAAAGCATGTTGTAAAACATAGTTTCACTAATGAAAAAGTATTCATTGTTCAAGAAGAACACATATATATCATGTTTGGTTTTGAAAGTTGGCAGTTTTACTTCGATTTTTAAAAATTAAACATGGTTTCTGGTTGAAAAGATGCAAACAATCCAGCAATAAGAACATGAGACAACAATGTGGGAGGGAGATTGAATACTCGCAAATATATCGTAGTATCATACCTTCCTTTCAAATCTCACTGACAAAAATGTGCAACTAAAATTAATTCCAGAAGTGTTTCTGTTTGGCTGTCTTTATAAGTGAACTGTCAGAAAACCATCAACTATCTTGTTCTACATCTTACTTATTTTTCCAGCTTTATGAGTACTTTTGTTACACCTTGCGTATTGCAGAAATGATGGGGCCAGCAAAAGGTAAACCATAGAAAGTAATACATTTTATCAGAGCCAAACACAGAGAGGAACAAACCCAGTGATTACTGAATACCTGAATTCTCAGAAGGAAAATTTCAGTATTAAGAAATAAGTAATATCATAAAGGTAATTTTTTTATGTTCTCTGTTAATACAGGATCATCTATTCCTCCCACAAAGCTACGGGAGTTTGACTGCAACAGGAACCAAAATTTATTTTCATATGTAACATGGGAAAAACAGAAAAGAGAAATAAACACCAGGGAGGGTGGATACAACTGTTACAGACCTCCCCATTTTGTGGCCTGTGCACTTCATCCATCAGACCCACAGGCAACCTTGAGAAGGAGGGGTCTGCCGGGCACTCATCGCTATACAGATCATCTGATGGACTAAATTCCCAGTGTTTTTGAGGATAACTGATGGACTAAATTCCCAGTGCTTTTGAGGATAAGTTGACTCTCCACACGCTGCAACGCATCTCAATGTTCATGTATTGGCAGAAGACTCCTCCTTGCCCTGTGCACTCCCACCTAACTGCTGCTGCACCTCGATCCCAAGTTCCCTACCAGACAACAGAGCAGCTGCCCCTCAGAAATTCACTTTGCCACATCAGTGTGGATTTGACAAGAGCCCAGGAAAACCAGCAGCGACCGCATGCAAGCACCGGGGGTACTGCTCTAACAGCACAGGGGAACTCCGTGCCTCGTGTTTGATGCCACGGTGTGTAACTTGCACATACTGCAGTAACTCCAAAGGGAATGTTTATATTCTACTCTGCCTCTTCCTGTTAACACTTCTGGTTTTTACACTGCCTAACCACAGCACTTGGGAGTAAGCACCTAGTGTAATTACTCTCAACAGTTTTAATGACCTGCCAGATGTAGCTCTTTAAAGCAATACTGATCATCCCCTCCATCTCAAAGGCCACATAATGTGTGCTAGTAACAGGGT